>NC_140242.1:15248702-15431202 GCF_949987555.1 Borostomias antarcticus
ATTGCTCCTATAAGCCAGGGTAAGCCTGACTTACCCATACAAATCCAAATAAAACTAGATTTTTGCGCCTTGTTTCAGTGAAAGCACGAAAATCGACTTTCAGACGTTTTTGACTTAAATGCGTCTTGTATTCTGCCATATCGCTTCATTTTCATCCGTGTTTAGCGTTTTGGTAGTGCTCCGTCACCCCCTACAGTCCTCATGAAAATACAGTCCACGTTACGGTCCGTTGACACCGGTCTTACTAGCTCGTTATTCACTTAACATTGTAGGCCAGATAAAATTATTCTGGCTTACGGAAGTCAAGACCAAATCAAATCAAGACCAAATCAAGACCTGGAGCGGTGGGCTAATACGCCTAGTAGCCTAGTAGGATAGTAGCCTAAACACTGATTAGTGAAGTAGGGGAGTAGGCTATTGAGTGCTGTGCCCTAAGGGGGTGTATTTTATCGTCCTGTCATTCCTCTTCGTGGGGCTTGGCCATTGTTGTCAGATAATGGCTCTGTAGTTTATTTAATGTGTCCCTAAAAGCTTGGTTGTTTCGGCCTTAATATTGCCCTCTTATTCACTCTAGGCTACTGTAGTTTTCCTGTATGTTTTTACATAAAAATGCCAATGCTCAGCACCCTTCTGGTGCTGTGAAATCCATCAGGGCATGCTTTGAAACCGCACCCCCCAAAAAATCGTGCGCGCTGCATGTGCGTGCTTCGTTGGTCCTGGCTTACCCGGTTCTAGGACCCACCAGACGCTACTGACCCCTACGTGCGTAGTTTCTCTCCCTATCTGCGTGTGTGTGTACGGGTTGTGCTGGGGGGCAGGGGTTGGGGTGCATTGGGAGTAATAACAATGTCAGAGAAGACCCTGTGCAAGACCCCACGGTACGCTACTGCATTATAGACAGACAGTCCTCATTACAATTACTATAGGACACTTCAAATCCTATAGTAATTCATTTTTGTATGGGATGATTGTGATGCACTAGTCGCTCTATGCCTACATGTGTTTTTTTTTCAGTGATTAGACTGACTGTTGACTGGCACAGCTTTAGGTGGTGATGGAGGAATGAGCTTAATGTATTGATGCTTTTTGTGCTTTTCGTTCGTCCGGTTATCACTCCCTCCCTCCCTCCCTCCCTCCCTCCATTTCTGCGGACAATGTTGGCCTGCATTTCTCTGTTGGCACCACAAGAGGCAGTAGTTCCAGCACACCAAAATCAAGAAGGACACCAAAATCAACACGCCGATCTCCACTGAAGTAGAGTAGTGGTGAGAGCATTGGACTCCCACCCTGGAGACTGGGGTTGAAGACCCGGTGGGGATGACTTCATGGGACTATACCCCAAACCTCCACATCTTTTCACTCCAACCTTTACCCCTTGCCTTATAGATCAGATCCTGTCCCAACCCCAACCCATTGTAACCCCAACCCGCACTAGGGACTGGAAGAAGGACACCAAAACCAACGCGCCGATCTCCACTGCACAAGTAGTAGTAGTGGTCAGAGCATTGGACTCCCACCCAGGAGACCGGGGTTCCCAGTGGGGATGACTTTATGTTGTCATCAGTGTAACTGCTTTAGCCACTGACCGCTACCATTAATGTTATGGAAGCTGCTGCTAGTTGTTGTGAGCCCATGAGCTAACTGGCTATCCCGCTTTTATTGTGCTGGATTAGCATTGGAACTGATGTGTCCAAGCAACCTATCTTAATGTATCAGACATTATTTCATGTCATTTCAATTCACAGCTATTTCAGTGACATGACTAGCTTCCGTCCTACCAGTCCTGAACAGAAACAAGCCAGCCACGCACATAAGCCAGGCTGGACCTGGCCTGGTTTCCATGATGCTCCTTATACAGTATTTGGAACAGACCTTACAACAGACTCTAAAGCTTGAGGTACTTCCTCCAGTCACGGAGTTTAAAATCATGGCTCTAGACTTATGAACTTTGACCTATAACTGTTGATAATAATAATAATAATAGTATGCAGTGTTTTTATTATTATTATTATTATTATTATTGCTGTTATTTTTATTATTATTATTATTGTATATTGCACTTGTTCTGTTGATATGTGTGTCTCTGTAAACTCGTCATCACTGTAAAGGGAAACCTCAGTGCTTCACGAGTATAAATAAAGGTTCGAAAATGAAAGTCTTTGGTAAGGATCTTTGTCCTGTTCCAGGGCTGTAGGTGGTCCATGACTCTGAAGACCAGGAGCTTTGTTTGGTCGTCAAAGACTGTTTCCCTGAGTCTGGTGTACAGCAGCTCCTCTGGCCCTGCTCAGGCGATGGTCGACCTCGGGGTCGACGTCAGCTGTTGAGGAGGGAAGGCTGCCGAGGTGGGACGAGCGGTCAGCGTTTTCGAGTGTGGCGTTGTCCACTTGTATGGTGGACTGGGTAGATGGCTGGCTGGGTGGAGGTTGATGCAGGCCTTGGGTGTTCTCCATGTTTAAGGCTAGACCCAGGGCTCTGCATGCCTTGGTGAAGGCATTCAAGAAGCATACTGAAGCTTGTCCGCATGCTGTCACTCCATGATGGTGGTGTTCCTGACTTTACGCTTGGCTTTGAACATTTTACGGTTGAAGGACCTGTCTTCCGTCCGGTATAGGACTGGGATCCCCTGTGGCAGCTCTTTGCCAGTGAGGTGAAATATGACAGCAATGAAGATGGCAAACAGGGTGGGTGATGATGATGCATCCCTGCTTGACCCCCGACAAACACACACACACACAACAGGAACAAACAGGCACACACACATACACACACTGCTCTATCAGGCCGCATTCTATCACCCAGAGAGGAGTTATAACTAAGTTTAATTCAACCTTCACCTCATTTCACCTTGCATTGGGTTACTCACAGTACTCGACTGCTCCTTGTTTTCTTGGTGCTTGAGGATGAATGAGTGAGCGTGTATGTTGAGGATGAATGAGTGAGCGTGTATGTTGAAGATGAATGAGTGAGCGTGTATGTTGAGGATGAATGAGCGAGCGTGTATGTTGAGCATGTGTGTTGATGTGTATGTTGAGGATGAATGAGTGAGTGTATGTTCATGTGTATGTTGATGTGTATGTTGAGTGTGTATGTTGAGCGTATATATTTGTACTGGTAAATGCTGGGTGTGCTACAGGTAAGCACGCACATGTCTTCACCTGGCAGATGCTGATTATGTTGATGACCTCTTCCAGGTGTTGCCTGACAGAGCTGACATTTGTCATAGATGGCCACTAGGGGGAAAGGACAAGCTGAAATTTCTTAAACTTCATTATATACACTTTTATACTTTGGCTCCTACACACACACACACGCACACATCTTGACACTCTATCAGACACAAATACACACATTCACCAACTCACAGGCCCTAGACTCGAACACAAATCACAGACATACTTGCACACA
Source organism: Borostomias antarcticus (assembly GCF_949987555.1). Classification (NCBI taxonomy): domain Eukaryota; kingdom Metazoa; phylum Chordata; class Actinopteri; order Stomiiformes; family Stomiidae; genus Borostomias; species Borostomias antarcticus. The sequence goes on from NC_140242.1 coordinate 15,252,108, forward strand.
TGCACACAGTACATATCACAGAAATGTGACTCGAACACACACACACACATGCACAGACATTTAGGTCTGCATTTTCAAAATATTCAGCAATATTCCATTGCTGTCGTGTTGTTTGGTCGTTTAACATATGTCACATTTTATAGTTACAAGCAAGCTTCTAGGATGTACACAATATATACTTATACAACAGCTGGTTCCGACCGTGCATTGTGATTGGCCAAGAGGCTGTGGTTTCTTTTCTTCTTGACTTTTGGGCAAAAAATGAATGGACTTCAGGAGAAAAATGCGGTCAAAACAAATATTTATTGAGCACGCCACACAGGTCAAAATTTCGGCAATACTAAGTTATTTTTATGAGGTAGCGAGCTTATATACTTGGCTTCAGGCCAAGCTCACATGACAAACAAATTTGCATACAAGGGATGTACATTTGTGACCGCCGCTGGTAATTTGGTCCTCAACTAGGCATTTTCATTTTTCAGTTTTTTACAGATTATGAAAGTGCAGATTGTAAGCTTTCAAATGAGGTCTCATACATTGAATTCTGAACATATTTGAAGAAGATATGCTTATTTGAATGCTAGTACTGCCAAATCAACTTAGCTGAGAAATCTCCCTCCAAAGTTCTCCAACATTTCCACACCTCTGACTGCCAGGTAATGGGCGTGAACAATAGCCTGGTAACCCCACCCCCAGCCACTCCCCCACTGGACGATCTGTCATTATCTGTCAGAGTGGCTGTCAACTTGGGGTATTACCTGAGAGTGGCTGCCAAGTGAGGTGCTCTCTCACTATTGACCCCACACTCTGAGTCAGTATTAATCTTGTGTTGTGAATGCAGTTAAGAACAATATAAGATGAAGTTCAAATTTAACGTTCTTTATTGTCACATACATAATATAAAGTACAAGCATAAGTAGTTAAGTGTACAAAAAAAGGCAACTGTCTAAGTGTTAAAGTGTACAGTCAGTTGTCTGTTTTATAGACAAGGTGCATAGTGTTCATTGTGATCAAGTGTACAACAAAGTAATAACAGTCCCCAGCTCAATACTCAAGGTAATAACAACAGTACTCAGCTCAGTATTCAATATTCTAACAATGCAGTCTGTGCAAGTGTGGGCAAGTCTGTGCAAGAGAACAAGCAACGCTTCAGTATACAAACAGGAAAACAGGAAAGGCTGTGGCCTTTCTCCTGCAGTGCTGTCCGTCCTGATGATCTGCAGTGAATCTACAAGCGGACAGTCTTGTTCTGAGCTGCTGTGGAGTTTGGCGGGGGACATGTGACGTCTCGTCCCTCATCAGAACAGAACTCTCTGATCTTGTCAAAGAGATACGTCTGTCTGGCCATGTCCAGTCCGGGTGGGGCTTGCACAAGAAGACCTTCTCTCGGGGGCCGGTGCATCACGGTGTTCTCTGGCCACAACCATGCCAGGTCTCTCAGTATCAAAACTGCAATAGAATAGAAGGAAGAAAGTACATTAAACTATTGCCCACAGTACTGGCACTCCATATAGATAAAATAGTACCAGAATGTGTGGATTAAATAGACTAGATAATGCATGATAGGATGAACGTATTCTCACCTGTTGTGCAAAATCAAAGCTGTAGTGCACAGTGATCTTCTTGATGGCTGGTATGGAGGGGCCAAGGGAGAGCTGCAAATCCTCACCTTTTTGCTCATCCTGTAACCAAAACAAAAAACAAAGGTGTCAGACTACCATAGCTCTCATGCTCTCTCATTCTGTTTCTCTCTATAATATAGCTACCTAGCTCAATATTAGCTCCCACGCTGGCTAGTTTAGGAACAAAGGGACAGCTCACTAGCTAGCCATGTCCCTGTGCTAGACAGCTGGCTAGTTTAGGAACAAAGGGCTAGCTCAGCTAACTAGCATGTTAGCTAACGTTAGCTAGCTAGCCTTTGTTAGTTTGTTATGCTAGCTAGACTTAGTCACTTGTTTAGAAAGGAGCTTCTGCTAAACGACTAACGTTAATGTAATGTAAACAGCACAGATAGTATAAAGATCAGCTTACCCCAAAGCAAAGCAGAATGCTTGGCGGTGGTGTGAATCTGGTACCTCGTTCGCGTTGTAGCAGCATGCTTTGTTGATACAGTCATCTCTGCATCACAGGTCATCAAGAATAAACTCCGTGTACGAACGAGTCCTGCTCTGCTTGAGTTTTAGCTGCTCTTAAAACTATTTCCATGTCCTGGATGCCATCCCCGTCTTCTCTTTAGCAAAAGCTGTAGCATCCATGGTTAACTTGGGACTGAATGCCGGCGTGTTGTTTGGGAAAGGTGGGGGCGGAGAACCCGGAAGCAATAGCCGGAAGCAATAGCCAATGAAACCAGATCATGCTAATCGATCTCCCGCCCCCAAACCCGGCTCGAAATCAGCTAAAAACGAGCTTAGTTTGCAGACTAATTAAACGTATTTCGTGAACCTAAAACTGTTGTCTGTTATAGTAAGTAGGTACTTCACAACTTCAACTTTGGTAATACACAAAAAAACAAAAAACGAAAAAAAACGTTTTTTTATGTATTTTGCCCCCTAGCGCATTTCGGGGTTTGCCGAGTTGCGGACCAAATCACCAGCCGCTGTCACATTTAACACAGATCTGGTCAACTAGTCTTGTAATTGGTCAATAGGTCACTGAGCTCTGCCCCCCTCCGGACATGGGGGCAATCAAGGATTCTTCCTGTCCTGCTTAGATCACGTTTCAACTGTAGACGAGGTGTTATCTTTATTGACCCAGAGGACAAAGCAATGTTTACTCAAGACAGGGCCTCTGTTGTAATCTACATGTTAGGTTGCTTGTAATTACAAAGTTCTATCTAAAGTGAAGTTTATTCATTATTCTTAATAAATCGATTACTACATGAGAGTAATACAGATGTATTGATGTAATACAGTATACAAATATACTACAAGGCATTCGGAGCTGTGCCAATAACCACAATATACTGTATGGGCAAATCACCGGTGAAGGAATCGTATGAATGTAGATTTGGGTCAAAACTCGAGAGGTTGTAGATTCGATGTGAGAACTTGTACAATAAAGATGTGCATTTGTATCTTGATATTTGCACCTGCAGACTCGATTTGAGAACATGTACAATAAATATGTGCACTTGTATCTTCATATTTTCACCCGCAGACTCGATTTGAGAACTTAAAAAAAAAGAAAATAAAAATCTAAGTTGTATGTTGAGAATTGTATCCACAGAATATGTCCACAAACCTGTCACTTTTGCACTTGCAATCCGTTTGCAGTACAACAAATCGGCGCTCACAACCTCTTCTTGACTTCTTAAACCGTACCAACTTTGATTATTATTTGACAAGTTCTCAAATCGAGTCTGCGGGTGAAAATATGAAGATACAAGTGCACATATTTATTGTACATGTTCTCAAATCGAGTCTGCAGGTGCAAATATCAAGATACAAATACACATCAAATCGAACCTACAACCTCTCGAGTTTTGACCCAAATCGACCTTCATAGTATCACCCCTTGAACGCTGTTTCCTATAGCAACGGTGAACAATTGGGATCTATTTTGGATTGCGGAGGGCTGAAAGCAACACAGTTTAGCGAAATTAAACACTACAGTACAAACCCATCTTTTTTCAAAATAATATTTAATGGAAGTGCTGTTGTATTAAAGCAATAACACACTCAAGGTTTTGCTTTACTGTGGTTATTGGCACGGCTCTGCTGGCTACAGGCTACGGTAAATGGACTGTTTATATAGCACTTTTATCCAAAGTGCTTTACAATGAAGGTCTCTCATTCACCCATTCACACACCAATGGCGGCAGCTGCCATGCAAGGTGCTAGCCTGCTCACTGAGAGCAATTTGGTGTTCAGTGTCTTGCCCAAGGACACTTCAACATGTGGACAGGAGGAGCCGGGATTCGAACCGCCGACCCTACGATCATTGGACCTCTACCTCCTGAGCTACAGCTGCCCCCGCTACGGTACTCTAGCTGCACTCTTGTGTCTGTGACCGCAGCACGGCCGTGCCAATAACCACAGTAAAGCACGACCTTCAGTGTTATTGCTTAAATGATGTACAGTACAGTAAGCATGCAGAATATACCATTAACACCAGGGGAGATATGGGTACAGAAACATCTTCTCCAAATGCACACACAATACATATTACAGAAATGTGAATTGAACACACACGCCAGAGCTCCTCCGTAGCAGTAATCACACACCACACACATAAACATACACCACACATATAAACACACACCACACATACAAACACACACCACACATATAAACACACACCACACACATAAACATACCACACATATAAACACACACCACACACATAAACACACACCACACACATTAACACACATCACACATACAGTATAAACACACACCAAACATACAGATGTGGGAAGTTAGAAATGTCACATGTGCATTTCACCTTCGCGGTATTTGGCAGGGACATTTCCATTGGAAATCTTGTGGGATTTCAGACGGGTGTTATTTCGTTTTAGTGATGCACCACCGCCAGGTGGCGTCTTTGAGTAGATTTAGCAGGCTGGGCTCAGTGTTTTTCTCCTATAGTCTACGAATGAAGCATCATTAAATTTCACATTCTTTAATTTAAATGCTCTGTTGTCAAGCACTTTGAGCTGAATTTATCTGTATGAAAGGTGCTATACAAATAACGTTTAATTGTTATTATTACCTTGTTCTCAAACACGTTTTCTCCATCTCGATGTAATTTGATTATTACGAACACCTATAATATATCTAGGCCTGCAGTAGTCTATCTATCTGGGCAACTGACGTCGGGTCAAGACGTGGTGTCTGTTAAGTCAAATGCGCAAAATAACAGTATTGTAAATATATTTGTTAGTAAAGATGCGGTGAACGTGAGGGTTTTGCGTTTTGTTTCCGGAACGCATTCAACTGGTAGGCTACTCGTAAACCCCGGAAGTAAATTTGAAGACGGGGCACCAGCTAATGTAGCCAAATCTGAGCGCAGGCTATATGGCTTCAGCACGATACAAAGAAAAAATAAGCTTGATCGGAGGTGTGGATCCATACAAAATTGAAATAGTCGCCATGAGTAAAGATCACTCATTGCCAATCATATCCGGACATAACTATCTTGTGGATAGCGGCAGGTTTGACAGTGATTGCGTTCACATGCACACTATACGCCGATCAACCGATAATTGTAATAATGCGATTATTGAAATGGTCTTGTGAACGCTGTTGAATCTTGTTGTCTTTTATAATTGTCCTTGATTAGCTCTGTGTTGTGTTTTTTGTTCCCAATAAAAGACGGACCCCCAATCTCTGGATATACCACAGTCCAGTGTCTCCTTTCTCAGGTGTTCCAAATGAATCTCTCCGACACGGGATTTGAGTCTAAGCAAAAGCGGTTTATTCCAGAAGGTATAACATACAAAAGAACATGGCAATGTCTAATGCACGGATGACCTGTCTGGATGCTGGCTGAACCCAAATCAAATAACATACAGCAGAACAGTGGTTTTAACCCCCCTGACGAGAGGGAGGGGTGGGTGTCCCACACCCCCCCTACGTCCTTCTAGACAAAGCTGTCTCTCTCTCTTCTCAATCATGCGACCTTGCAACTAAGATAGGATGAGGCGCCTGACGCCCTCATATCTAAAGGGTCGGTGTTTGTACACCACATGAGAGACTGTCACCCTTCCCCTAGGGACATACACAGCTATATGGTGGGGACCTTTCCCTATACTTGGACAACCCTTGGGTAGCCGCATGACTCCCCCTGTTGTAAGCTCTGTCTCCAGGAACCCTCAGGCAGTCACACAGGAGTCATACACCCACACACATTGGAACCAGCTGACAATGTTAATGATTGACAGTTCTTTCTAGCAACCAGCTCTAATACATTTTCATCAACGCCTTTATCTGATTTCCAAAATCGGGGTAAGGTCCATTGGACGATTGTGGGTTTTCATTTGCACATAACTATATTTTAATAAAACAAGTCCGCCTGTCAATGACTTTCCCTAAAATTGTGTTCTGTTGCATCCCCTATTGTTAAATTATAAATTAAAAAAAACATACACAATATTTTGTATATATATATATTCAAGATCATTCAAATAACAAAATATCGTGTATGTTTTTATTTATTTATACCGGCCGCGAGCCGTTCAATGAACGGCTATAGGGAATGCGCCGTTTCGCGCTGGCTTCAGCCTATTATATGCACAGTTTCGCGCTATGTAGGCTATTATAAATAAGTATTATTCATTGGGGGAGCTTGGACTCGCTGGGGACTGGTGGAGAGACGCAGAGCCTCCCCAGACGCGACATCCTCCAGTTGGCTGAAGAGCTGCGCGCTCTGGCGTCCAAACAGCCACCGGCAGCGCCCCTCGCAGTGTCCACAGAAGAATATCCCCCCCAAAAATACCTGCATGGTGAAGACAAGTTGCAGCAAGAACAGAACTGTCTACCAATGCATGAAGTGCACCGTAGCTGTCTGTGGCAGTTGCACTGCCAAGGTGCAGAGGATATGCGCGAAGTGTATTTGAGCTGCCGCCTCAACTGTGCGTAAGAGCAGAGCGCATCAACTCGTCACAAGTTACTCGTGTATAGCTACAACTAGTAGCCCATAGCCATTAAAATGGCTTATTGTTTTATTCATATATCAACTAGATAATTCGATAATAATGAGTAGCCTAGTAGGCTATAAAAGGAATTCAATAGGGCCTAATTAGCCTTAAGTTGTAGCCTAGGCTACAGTACAATCACAAGACGAATAGGCCTAGCCTACCGTAAAAAGCGTTGCGTTCTCATAGGCCTATTAACTTAGATAATTATTAATTAGATAAGTATTATGTAGGCTATCTATGTTCTATGCTGCATCTGTACAGTAGACTACTGTTTTATTTGGATCCTTTGCCAAAATGCTGTTCTTGTAGCCGTTTCATCGATTCTTCTCCTTTTGTGAAGTGTAGGCTATATTCTTGTTAAAGTGCGGCCTAGGCTTTATTCTAAAAAATATCAGAAAGGCGTCATAGGCCTACAGACACATACAAATCATATGTTGCTTTTAGAAACATTAAAAACAATGCAAATGCAAATCATGCAAAGTTGAAGGCCACGATTTCATCAGTTAGGCTAGTATTGGCATGATCTATAGATGCTCAGGTCATAATGTCCGTTGAAAATAATTCCCTCTAAGCACAATTTGAATTCTATTAAAATAGGCAAAAATGAAATTTCCACAGATTCCTTCTATATAATTTTTTTTTTTTTATGTGTAGCCTAGGCTATAGGCTTCTGCGATGAACAAAACAGCCACAATGTAGCCTGCTTATAGCGAGCGAGAGGGCAGTCTACCATAAAGTGTATAACCATAATGTAATATATCTAGACTACATGCATTGTGGTATTTCTTTATATAGCCCAGCCTGCCTATCAATTGTTATGTTGTTGTCCTATCAATAAAGTTATGTCACCCAATGAGTCCGAAGTAGGCTAATAGACCGGCAGCTCTAAATGCCTTCCCAATCAATGAGACATGGTTGTAAAAATGATATTTTATTGATGAAAAGGGTAAAACTGAAAAACATGTTAAGAGTCATTGCATTGATCGATGCAGTCCGTTCAAATAGGCATTAAAAGATAAAGTAGGCCCATTTAAAATGACCAATTACATCTTCAAATCCCTTCTAATCTTGGCCTTTGATGGGGTTTTTTCCCGCCCTACTGCCAATTATATCCGGACATTAACTATCTTGTGCATACAGAGCACAAACAATGAAAATGAAACGAATAGATTTCCTCCCTGTCTGTCTGTGGCATTCGCTACAAGCAAACACTGAAAATACAGGTCCTCAATTTATTTAGATTAGACTAGCCTATCGAACTGGACCACTCCAATGAATGTTGAACGTAGCCTACTTTTATTCTTTAGGGTTTTACAGAATCGGCCTACAATGTCCACACATGCATGCGCCATCTGACTAGCTCTCCACTCGCCAGCGAACCTGGACTAGACTATTGTAACCCCCCCTCCCCAGGCCCGCATTAAGGCACCCATGGGCCCCGGGGCTAGGCATTTTCCTAGCCCCCCCCCCCCCCCCCCAGTAACAGTACCCTCACCACCACCAGCAACACCACCCCCGCCACTGCTACCAACACACACACAATTTCACTATATTGTAACAATCTCTGCAACTCAGCATATTGTATTATTAATTTGCTTATTATTTGAGCCAAGTTTCATATTTATAAGTCAAAATTTACAATTCTACTCTTAAGCCAGGCGCACACACTCCGGTCCAGCAACTCAACATCCACACTCTAGCGCTCACTCTAGCGATCACTCTGAACTAATGACGCAGGCGCGCTCCCTTAACCCCCCTCCCTCACCAACACAAGCCCTGAGCATCAAGAACAAAAACGTATTCATCACATACAACCTGGCTGCACGCATCATTCTGTCCACTCACAAGTAGAGCAAGCATAAGATAGCCTACTGATCAATAGAAACGCGTAGGTAGGCTAATAATGCCTTAGGTTTAAATTTGATTTGCATTCAATGCATTCTTACCTTTAAAAAGGCTTCTTCCTGGCTTTACGCCTGGAAAAGTTCTTAATTAGAGCGGTAAAGTGCTCTAAGAATGTCATTTTCCAAAGACATCAATGTCAAGTGGTTGAGTCTTTCTTGTCCCATTGTAGAGCCCAGTCTGTTTTTGAGGTCTGAGTTTTGAAAAGGAGCGCTCTCGAGAGGCATTGGATACAGGCAGAGTTAAGTAAATCCTTAAGGCTATATCCATGTTTGGAAATACTGAAGACAGGTCCATCTTTCTTATTAATCTGAATGGTATTTCTTATGAAGCATTGCAGCAGCTGAATTTAGCTAAAGCTTTCGCTACATTTTCAAAAACGAGTAAAGCTATGCTAGCTATAGAGCATAGCCCTGTTGCACAGCCAGGCAGGTAGCTACTTTGCATCGGTGTAATGAATAGCTTTGATTACGGCCCTGTTACAATGGAGTACAACGTTAATCAACCTTATTAATTAAACTTGTCATTCTCGTTTACAAGCTCAAAATATCTGGTGTGCAAAAGGCCTAGCCTGCTTGTGGCTGATGTTGCCCGTCTCCTCAGCTCTAACTGCCGGCGACTCATCGGCCAATGTTGACGCAGGGTCTCGTCCTCAGGCCCAGCACTTGCAGCTACTTTGAAATACCCCGTTAACTTTGGGATTTTTGTCAGTAAATGTGTTTCCATTTCTAATTTATCTCTTTGTTTTTTTACGTTTAGTCGACCCACTTTCACTTTTCTTTGAGTTTCCATTGACATCTTTGGCTATATTATGTTGTCTCTCAAGTCGAAGTCGCTCACAAAACTTCACTCAAGCAGCCAGTCAAATCACTAGCTAATCAAATCACGGTATGTAAATACTCCAGTCACAGAGCCAATCAAATCACGGTATGTAAATACTCCAGTGACAGAGCCAATCAAATCGGCAATCGAATCGCGCTTATATTAGCGGAGCTTTGAACTTGAGCCACTTCGAGTCCGCTCCAAGGAACGCAGGACGCCCCTAGCGGGCTGTGGGGCCCTTTACGCCGTCGGGCCCCGGGGCTCAAGCCCCGGTAAGCCCGTGCATTAAATCGGGCTTGCCCCTCCCCCTACAAATTATTTTATATTCAAATAAACTGGATGGACCGGTCCTAGCCCTGGATCGTGCGAGGGGGGTAGCTTTGCCATGACCGGCCATTCCACAGGTGTTGGACTGAATTCGATAGTTTGATTGATAGATGGATGGATTTAACGTCCAAAGTATTGTGCGAGTATTGTATAGGCCCATGTGTAAGAGATGAATGGTTGTAACCATGAACTCAGCCAGAGGTAGGCCCTACTGTAGATGATTGGCATTATCACCAGTCTCAATTGATGCTTTCCTACGTGTTGCCATTCATTTAAACCACCATCTCATCTAGACTACTTCTGTTGCTGCATTTTTACATTTATGCTTTCATGATTTTAGAGCACAATCAACATTTTCCAGGATTCCAATAAGTCCATCCATTCATCCAACTTTGTGCTGAGCACAGCGCAGGCTGGTAGCCTACTGTCAAGGATCACGACTGATGCACTCCCTTAACACGTCTCGCAACTCCCCAGACCATCAAGAGAATTTCAATATGAAAGACCTTAAGTGGGGTATTCCAGGAGGTAGCCAATGTAGCAAGTCGTCGGTCTTCATGACACAGTTATGCTTGTTTGCTGTGTAGATCCAGTCATAGAAGCGGGCATCTCGTCCGGCGATTTGAAACAGCTGGTCAATTCACCCCAACAAGAATAGCTAAGCGAAGGACAAAAATTAAACCACAAACGTTACTGCTGGTCTTGAAACAACTGTGTTAGCCTAGTTCCATATGAGAACACTCCTCGGTCCAATTCCGTATAGTAGATCAGCCTGTGTCCACGTAGTTGCTAGCTAACTGGTGTGTACATTCCATGAATATCCGAAGCAATTATTCCCTATGTAGTTCACTATATGGGTAACACTACTTAGGGAATAGGGAGTGAGTGAACCATTTCAAACACATCTCTAGTCAGCCCCGTTAGCTAGCTTACTCGTCCTGATGCCATGTCCCATATGAGAACACTGCTACCCACACCATGGAGGTCTCAGATGACGACCCAGCCTACGTGGTGAGGTTCAAGGCTGCCTTCACAAAGGACCTGTCTCAGCGCCAAGATACACTGAACCATGGATGGCTCAGCGTGGCTACAGCACTCGACCCCCGCTTTAAGGACCTAAAGTGTCTACCAAAAGGAGAGCGAGAAGGGGTGTGGTTGAGGCACTGCTGCGAAAAGAACCCGACAGAGCCACTCGAGAACCCACAGAGGAGCCAGCAAGGAAGAAGAGCCTTCTGCTGTTTAATTCATCCTCTGACTCAGAGGATGAAGAAGGGCCCAACACGGCTCTGAGCCGCTACAGAGCAGAGCCCACCATCAGTGAGACAGACTGCCCACTGCAGTGGTGGTTCAGTCATGCAGGGGCCCATCCACAGCTTTCTGCCCTGGCCCGCAAGTATCTGGGCAGCCCTGCTACTTCTGTCCCTTGTGAGAGACTTTTCTCACTGGCAGGTAACATTGTTCAAAAGAAGAGGGCAGCCCTGAGCTCTGAAAATGTGAACAGGCTAGTGTGTCTCAGCAACTGGCTGAAAGAGAAGAAGCAGGAGGTTTAGAGGCCAATGGGCTTGTTGTTACTAAAATGTTGATCAAATGGTTATGGCCTATGTTCTGCAACAGAAATATATTTCCTCAGGATATTGGAAAAATAGGAGGGATTGAGGTCATTCACTGGCACCTTTATTACATTTGATTTTTTATTTTACCATTTTAGTTGGTACAAATGGCACTTTATGTAGAACTATTATTTTTGGCCAAGGTTATTCAGGGAGAGTTGGACTGAAAGGGGTCTATTTTATTTTTATTTTTTGAAATATTGGTAAAGCAACAGTCTGTTACAGATGTGTTTTCTAATGGTAAAAATTTCCATATTATGGAATGTACTTGAGTTACTTGAAAGTATTTGTAAAAAAATACAAAGTTGAAGTGTTGAGTTTACAGAAGGTATAGGCTACCTGAACCTCAAATGCATGTTATGTTCCTAAATGTGCAGCACTTTATGGTCTTGGTTAAGTACCACCTTTATAAAAGAAATAAACAATGTATTGTTGCTTAAGCCTATGTATTCACTATTCATTGATTCACTCATATACCAAAATCCATTTGAAAAAAATGTTTCTCGCTGTTCTCAGGTAAAATATTGATGTGCGATTAAAATGCGATTAATTGCGATTAATTAATTACAAAGCCTGTAATTAATTAGATTAATTTTTTTAATCGCGTCCCAGCCCTAATTATTTTCTTTCCACGTGCAAAATCACGCACCAAAACCCCTTGTTTCAGAAATATGACAGGAAAACAAGGTAAAAAAGATGACATGATTATATACTATTTATAGTCTAAAAGTGGACAACCATTCACCAAAAAACCTTGATTTTAAAGTTTGAACAAGGCAAAAAGATGAAATGGTTACCAGTGTAAGAAGGGCAAAAAAACCTCTTGGTCAATTTAGAGGAAAAACCCAAACTTATTTATCAACTCATGTTTCAACCATTGTAACTCTTGTAAACAAATATGATATTTTTTCAAGATAATTTCAAAGTTCATTCACTCTTGTTGTGAATAATCGCATGTAATTTCCTCTGGATCATAGCTTCCATGTTTGCGTCTCTGAATGTTTAATGTAGGTTCCAGTGTGCGGTTAGAGGTGCAGTCATTGCTGTTGAGATTGTCCACGTTGTCATACCACAACCACGAGAAGGAGGTGACCGGCAAGGTCAGTCTCCGATTGTTCATCAGAGGAGAGGAGAGTGTGGCGGTGACCGTCAAGGTCACTCTCCGATTGCTCATCAGAGGAGAGGAGAGTGTGGCGGTGACCGTCAAGGTCACTCTCCGATTGCTCATCAGAGGAGAGGACAGTGTGGCGGTGACTGTCAAGGTCACTCTCCGATTGCTCTTGAGATCTCTGGTTCGGCTGCATGGACCGTCCTCTCAGCTACTTTTGACAGCTATTCCACACAGGCCAGAATGTCCTGGTGCTGATTGTTCCATCTTTGACGGGTAGGTTCCTCCCGCAACATCTACTTCTCTTCCATGTTTTCTGGCCTGTTCTCAGGCTGCTCATCTGCTCCTGGTAGTCTGTCTTCCCATTGGGCAGGTCTGCATAGAGCGGTCAGCCAGCGAGCTCTCGGAAGGTTAGGAGGGAGTCCCTGTCCTGGTCCAGCAGGGTGAAGGCGCGGTGGGACACGGTGTTTGTGTGGCCACCACACAGCCAGGGCGCCAGCAGCACGTACAGGCTCTTGAACTGAACCCGGTCCACACGGTACTGCTCCACGTAGGGCCGGCCCGGGTCGTGCTGCTGGAGGGCCACCTCGGCGCTCCCGCTCCCCCAGTACAGGCTGATGAAGTGCTCCATCTGTGGATCCACAGATGAGAGACAACAGAGACAAAACAGAAGAGCAAAAGGAGAGTCCTCTGGTCTGGTCTCCCTGTTCCCCTCTTTGGTCAGGAACGGTTATCAGCAGTCTGTTGGAGATACTCAGAAACATGGTTAAGTGCAAGCTCCTGCTTTGGGGAAAAATTGTGTTATTCAGTCAGGAAAACTTAAACAGGGTGTCTGTTCAAGTGTCATTAGAGCCAGTCGGCTCTAAACTATGTAGTTTGTCAGTGGGGAATATAGCTTTTGTAATCTTGGATCTAGGCTCTGCAGTAGCCTACAGTGACATCAGGGGCAGTGTAAGAATGACTTTAACACGCCCAGTCCCCAGTCATGATCAAGGCAATTGGATTTGGCTCTAGAATTTCTCTCGCGATTTTATGAAATAAAATAAAATAAACACATTCTCGTCTCAACAAAATAACTCCCCCTAAGGGTAGAAACAAATGTCCTGAAGTCAGGATAAAACAGAGATGGGGAAAAAAAAATGCATCACTCAAATAAAATGACACTAAAATGAACTGGCTTCATTTACAATTAAGAAAACATCAATTATCAATTAATCAAAAAAAATCCATCAAAGCTTCATTTGTATAGCTAAAATTGTATATCTAAAACTTCCCTCTTCTGCATTTGAGGACAGAGTATTGGGCCCGCTTCGGACAAAAATGGTCTCTTCCCTATGTCATACTTATCTGTCGCTCACAGTGAGTCGGTGACATGGCGTTGGTCCTGCATCCCACGAACCACAGATCGCCCATCTGTAGGGAAACAGGCCGGTAACCTCCATCTACACCTCCGGTCCTGTGCCCGTCTCCTGGTTCGGCATTCACCCATCACTCCCGGAACGACAGTTGTCTGTAAAAAACACTCAGAAAAAACACTCAGGCCCGATGAATGTGCCTCAAACTATAAACATGAGATATTTAACATAACCATTTAAAAATATATAATTGGGTTAGGAGATGCTGTATTCAGGTTAAGACACTGGCAAACATTATCTATCCCCCCCACTATCATGTACAAACCTTACGTCCTCAGCTACATCTGTCTCGTCCTGTTTATTTACCTTAAAAAAAATGGGTCTATATTGGCTAGTTAAAATCTACCTTGTGGGTTGTTCAAGGGAACTCCAGCAGGTGGCGCTGGACCCCAGGTCTGAGAATTCTCCATTTCTTTTATCTTGCAGTAACTGTGACACTGTGCCATCCAGTGACCATACTGACCACAATGGAAACATGAATCGTCTCTGTCTTCACTTCGATTATACCTTTTTCCTCGCCTAACCCTACCAGAACGCTTCCTATTGTTTCTCTGTCGCCCCTCTGGTCGTTGTTGGTTGGGAGCAGACGGAAAAACAGAGTTGGGAGGCGGGGCGGCAGCTACAACAGCGAGTGAAACAGACATAGTTCGGGAAAGAGGTGTGAGCTCTGAGTGCCGAGTCGGCGTGATAGAGTTCAAAACGGAATGACTAGGAGGGGGGAGGGACTCTGAATATTCATCTCTCTGATTAACTTCCTCAGCTACGTGTCTTTCTGACTTGAAAAAACACTCGTGTGCGACTATTTCCCACTTCCTGAATGCATTCCAATCTATCACATTTCCAGGCTCCCTTCCTAACCTAGTCATCTCAAACGCCTGTAACTGAGCCCTAACAGTCGCTAACTCACTAATCTTGAGTGTACCGGACAGGGGGAAATCAGAATGCTTCGCCCAGATCAAATACTGTACACAAGCATCATCCCAAAACCTTTGCGCAACAATCTTAGCTGGCCCAGACAGCGAACTAGTATTGGTATTCATAATTAACACAATACCCTACAGCCTATAATTCAAAACTAACGGTGAAAAGAAAAGTATAGTTAAACACAGGCGGGAAATAAACAAAGGAATACAATTTCGAAAGAAACAAAGACACATTAAACCGCTAAATAACTCACCCAGTCAACTGGTCCTTTGTTCTCTGGCTCGATGGCGGATCACCGGGAGAGCGGAGTAGTAGTTGTTTTCCTGCGTCTCCCAGACAACCAGCTAGCCTACTGGAAATCTAGCAGTTACGAATTTAACAGTCTAAAGAGTGTACAAAATACTTACAATACTTTACCTGGATCGATGGCGCGCTTAACAAACAATACAAGGCAAGAGCCGAGGCTCAAACAGTAAACAGCAGACTAACAAAACGAACAACCCCGTGCAGGGACACAGAACAAAGAACGACCAAACAAGACAAACACACGACGAACAGACGACGAACACACAGGCCCACGTTTACAACACTCGGCTGACCCCCAGCCCTCTTGGTTGGAAGCTACCCAACCACCCGGGATAAAAGGGACAAACGCTTCTACCAGAAACGCGGGTCGGACTACTACCAAACCACTCCCGTAGCTACCTTCGTTGAGAAAACATACAACGGCTCTGCGGTTTTAATTCCACCCGCGACCGGCCAAAGGGAAACACGTTCTGTGCCAACTCTTTGGCGTATTAACTCAAAAACCCGTTCTAAGCTGCAACCGATAAAACAACCTGAATTGTACATCAACTACAGGGGAACAAAATTCACGAGACCAAAACTCACACTTCTTCTGAACGGCATATACCCTCGTAACGAAACAAGGACGAAATCAAAGGACAATACAATATATAAATATATCTATTGCTGTTCACAACTCCTTGGATAGTTACTTACTTAAAAAATACCCACGCCGGGGTTTCTGTTTTCAATAATCCAGACCAACACAATCTGAACCAAAACCAAGGCAAATAACAAGCATAAAAGGATTCGTTTTTCAACGTACCGTGAGTTTAGCCGAGTGGAACCAACGGCGGACCTCTCCGAACCAATGCGCATAGATGCAAAGAGAGAAGTTCCAGAGCGGCTACCGCTCCGCACGTCTGCGTCCTTCGGTTCCACTCCAGGCGAACCTCACGGCAGTCGATCCCGTCCCGAGTCGCCAACTGTGATAGTAAAATAACTGATCTAGTCAAAAGGATTTACCAAGATTCGTTCAAAAGGTTAAGTCTGGTTTATTGTGAAAAGCATACGAGCGCAAGAACTTCCTGAAAACGCAACAAGGGTGGTTTAGTCAGCGAAGTCCCGTTTGGTCTTCTGCGGTGCCTTATATGCAGTCAAACCACAGGTAAGGTCCTTCCAGGATGTGATTGGCTACTGCATTGTACATCATGAAATGGCAGGCGTGGCCAAGAGTACAGACATGTGACATGAGAAAAAGGGCGGCAATTGGGGACAAAGGATGGTTATTCTATTGTAGACAGATGGCCTCTCTGGACGCCATTTTGAATGTTAGCACAGCTATGTGAATATTTGGGGGAGGTGATGAATTACAAAAGGAGTGAGAGGACAAAGGTTTAAGGTGTTTGGATGTAAATTCCTGAACATGACTACATTTGATAATTTGTATTTGATAATATGTATAAAAACTCTGGTGTGGTGGTATAAACACTATTGCTAAAGAATGTGACTGTGCTTAAGACAAGCTTTTTTCTCTGCCGTTAACCATGAGAGTTTATGATGCATGCTGTCTGTGTTTGTTCTTATGGGGCAATGTAAGACTAGTCTAGCAGCTCTGTTCTGGGCAACTTGTAGTTCACTCAATACACTTTTTGATGCAGAGGACCATACAGGTGAGCAATAGTACAGGTGGCTTAAAATTATAGATTTAACTACCTGCCCCAGAATGTGTGTAGGAATGCAAGGAAAGCATTTCCTCACCATGGAGATGCTTTGCCCATCTTCTTAACTGTTTTGTCAGTGTGTTCTACCCATGACAGTCTACTATCTATTATTACACCCAGTAATTTAACCTTATCCACCTGTTGTATTCAGTTCACCAGACAAACTCAGACTCCAGTATAGATGACAGTTTCTGACTAGAACCCATAGATTTAGTCTTTGAGAGGTTCAGCACCAATTTATTTTATTTAATCCAATCAAAGACCAAATTTAACTCAGAAGATAAAACACTGTCTAGTTCTCTGCAGGTATTTGCAGCATAATACATTGTAGGGTGCTTTCACACCTGCCTTGTTTAGTTCGGTTAAACCGTACAAGAGTTCGCTTTCCACCTTGGTGCGGTTCGTTTGTGCATGTGTGAATGCAGCCATCGCACTCGGCTGAGCACCAAAACGACCGCACCGAGACCTCCTCGAAGAGCTGGTCCCCCCCGGTCCCAAGTGAACTCTGGTACAGTCCTTGTGTGGTGAGAACATGATCCGATCTTGATTTGACCAAACTTGAGAAAAAAATGATTGGACTATACCAGCTCTCGTAGCTAGCTGTCTCTAGTCACATCAGTGCTGGTGTTACACGTCTCAGGTGTGAGACCTATACAGATAAGATTCTGTTCATGAACAGATAAAAGAAGGAGACAGAGAGAGTTAGGCCGGTTCCATTTGCTTCCTGTAGCAGAATCATTTATTGAAAGACATCTTGAATCAAACTATTTCTGTGTCAGTATCTCTTGTTTCTGTATCATTACCTCAATTAAACAAAGAAAATGGTCACATCTCAATATAAAACTGAATTCAGACTTGACATCCTCTGTCCTATATGATATTACAATGGCTTTCTGGATTACAGATTAATAAAGACAATAATAAACATGTTCAGGTATTACCCCTCTAATCTGGTCATAACCATTAGTAGTCTACATCAGTATGTAAATACATGAAAATAATTGTAACTCAGTGAGGCAAATATATGTAGCCTACTACTTGAACTGAAGAAACAGTGTCACATAATATTCCTCTAAAACCTCACCACTAAATGTTCATTGTGCAATATCAAAACAAACTGGAGCAGCTAGAACGTTCGCTTACAACTGCACACGCAATAACTATCAAATGTCTTCCATCACGTGAGCCACACTCACCGCACAGCTAGCTAGATGACCGATAGCCAGTCTCCACCTTTTCCTCATCTATGGACATCCTTCATTGAAACATTACTAAACAGTCTACATCATTATGTCAGCATCTATATCAGTGGTTCTTAACCTGGGTTCGATCGAACCCCAGGGGTTCGGTGAGTCAGTCTCAGGGGTTTGGCGGAGGTCAAGACACACACCCGACTCATATGATTCGTGATGACACGCCCCGCTTGGCCATTATTGGCTGCAGGTGATCACGCTACATCGCTTGGCCTATCTGTGCTGCAGGGAATTTGGTGCGCTCAGTAGTCGACTTTTTGAACTGGTCTCTGAAAGGCAACAGCAGAAGTCACACTGATTTGCAGTAAATATTCATTATTATGTTTTTGTTTTTGTGTGAAAATCATGTTTTGATGGTTTTGTTCTTTGAACACAGTGATGTCGATGCACGGTTCATTTTGTGCACCAGTAAAATATATACCTATGTTTTGAATTTGAAAAAATAATATTTTAGTTTTCCAATTAAGGGTTCGGTGAATGCGCATATGAAACTGGTGGGGTTCAGTACCTCCAACAAGGTTAAGAACCACTGATCTATATGCTTTCTTTACATACATTTTGTGAATGTTTTGAGTGCTTTTTACATGTTACTAACCTGTTCATGAACAGATAAAAGAAGGAGACAGAGAGAGTTAGGCCGGTTCCATTTGCTTCCTGTAGCAGAATGGCGAGAAACAACACGAGCGGGAAGAACAGTTCCGCTGTGGCCCAACACACCACTGCTACCTACTGGCCAAAATAAACATTGTCCCACAGCAATGATGCTGGCGTATACAAAACAAAACAAAAACAGTGACCACATATCAAAAACAGTGACCACATATATGTGTGCGTCACACTTTCCCCCTAAAAGAAAAATGGCTCCTGACATAACCTATATTTCCCTGACGATATACATATGTAGGGGTGATGTAAGGCACAAGGGGAGTATAGGGTACGTTGAGGTACGGTAGCTGGTATGAAATGTAATATGGTTGCATTCCCCAAACTTGTGTCGATGTCACCCCATAGACCCCTACAGTGTTGGTGGTGCTGGGAAGCTGGTAAGATGGTTCATCTAACAAATCATAAGTAAACATCTGCGGTGGCCTCCTATCACGGGTAGACTGTCTAGTTTCTGTCAGCCTAGGCTCATCTGGCCGAATACTGACTGTTTCAGGCTGTGGATCTAACTGATCACTGACTGACTGAGGGACCTGAGCTTCCCCTGATGACTCCGCTTCCTCGGGTCCACCCTCTTCATCTGTTTGCAGGGAATCTGCAGGTATGTTCTCTTGGATTTCACTCACAGGTGAGTTTCCGCTGGTCTCTGTTATCAGTGAACTTTTGCTTAACTGATCAGTTGTTGTGGGACTGTTCCATAGGCTGAGATTCCCGCCGGCTCACGAGTGGGTCGCAATGGTGCACTCTCAGGCTCCCTCACTACAGGTATTCTTAGCCAGTATCGTGGTTCATCATCTAATTCTGAGGAGTCACTGCACACAGATTGGTCTAATTCTCTGTCTCTTCTTTGCTTTCTCCCTTTAAATGGTGCTGACGGCGAGGATACAGGTAGGTCTCTTCTCCTTCCAGGTGGTGCTGACGGCAAGGATACAGGTAGGTCTACTGGTAGGCCGTTCACTAAGTGTAGGAGGTTCCGATGTAGGGTACGGACTCTGTTTGGGACACCCTTCTCCGGATACACTTTGTAGACAGGGCTGTCACGCACACGCTCTTTTACGGTGTATACTGCATCCTCCCAGTAAGACCTCAATTTCCCTGGGCCCCCCCTTTCGCTCAGGTTTCGGACTAGGACACGATCACCCTCCTGGAGAACAACTCCCCTCATATGACGGTCATAGTACCTTTTCCCCCTATCGCTTGACTTGCGGCTGTTTTCAGATGCCACCTTGTACGCCTCTCTCATCCTTGCAGCCCACTTTTCAGCGTAACCTCTGGGAGTCATGGCTTCCTTATCAGTTGTCAGGCCAAATAACAGGTCAACAGGCAGATGTGGATGACGGCCATACAGTAAGTAGAATGGTGAGTACCCTGTCGCCTCGTGCCTGGTACAGTTATAGGCATGCACTATCTGTGGCAGATGCTCCTTTCATCTATCCTTCTCTTTCTCCTTTAGGGTCCTCAGCATCTGGAGCAGGGTTCTGTTGAACCTCTCTGCTGGGTTTCCCTGGGGATGATACGGTGTGGTTCTGGAGTGTCCCACTCCTGTCAGCAGCTGTAAGGTCTTGAACAGGTCATTCTCAAACTCACGACCTTGATCATGGTGGAGCTTTCCTGGGTAGCCAAACCGTGGAATGAAGTAATTGAATAGCTTTTCTGCTGCGGTCTTCCCAGACTTATTCCTTGTAGGGTAGGCCTGGGCGAATCTGGTAAAATGGTCCACGACAACCAATATGTACTCAAAGCCCCCTTTGCTTGGCTCTAGGTGCATGTTATCGATGGACACAAGTTCCAGAGGTGAGTGAGTGGTGATACTCCCCATGGGCGCTCTGATGTGCAATGCAGGCTTCTTTTGTTTAATACAGGGACATTTCCATGTCACATAGGCTTCGATTTCACTCTTCATATATGGCCAGTAAAATCTGTCTCTGTCCAGGCAAAGGACCCTTTCCGTTCCCACATGTCCCATGTCATCATGAAGGTGTTTCAAAGCAATGGGTCTGTACTTTTCAGGTAAGACAAGCTGTCGTCTCTGGATGGTATTTCTGTACAATAGACCATTTTCCATCTGAAGCTTCCCCCACTCGTGTAAAAGTTTCCTTACAGGGCCACTGACACCCCTTCTTGTGTCATTGGTTAGGATCTGTTTTGCCTCTTTCAGTTTGATGAATTCACAGATACTCGGGTCATCTCTCTGGGCTTGTACAAGCTCGTCATGACTGATGGCTGGGAGAAGCCCTGGTGTGTGGGGCTCTGAGCTCTCCAGTGATAGGTTGAACACCACCACATAGGCCACATCCTGTTTCTTTGCTGCCTGGCTGCCTTCCCACACTGCCTGGATTGTGTCTTTTGACAGTTCCTCAGTGCATCCTGCATCAATGTTCACTTTGCCATGTCTGTACTTCACCTCGAACCGGAAGTCTGCCAGTTCTCCAACCCACCTGTGGCCTACAGCATTACGTTTGGCAGTGCTCAACATGTAGGTTAGGGGATTGTTGTCCGTATACACTGTAAAATGAGGAGCATAGAAAAGGTAATCCCTGAACTTTTCGCAGACAGCCCACTTTGAGGCTAGAAATTCAAGTTTCCCTGAGTGCATGTGATAGTTTTTTTCTGCAGGTGAGAGTGTTCTGGATCCGTATGCAATGACCCTGAGATTCCCTCCCTGGCGCTGGTACAATACAGCACCGAGCCCTAATGCTGATGCATCCGTGTGTAACACGAAAGGTAGGTCAAAATCAGGGTAGGCTAATACAGGCGGATTGGACAGGATGTTTATCAACTGGTCAAGGACGCCTTGGTGTTCCTCAGTCTACTGTATGGGAGTCCGTGATGGCATCTGGGCACCTTTCCCCTTCCTTGACTTGGACTGAGTTGTCACCATGTGGCCTCCTTCCCCCTGTAGCAGCTTGTAGACTAGCTTTGCAATCCTTGCAAAGTCCTGCACATATGTCCGGTAGTAGCTGAGAAATCCCAACAGCTTATGGACATCTCCAACTGTGCTCGGGGTTTTCTCCCTCAGTGCTTGGACAGCTGCTATGTCTTTGGGATCGACACGCACTCCATTGGCAGAGACAGGTCTCCCAACATACCGCACCTCCTCCTTGAATAGCTCACCCTTGGCGGGCCTGATCTTGACGCCCTGATGCTGCAGAGCCCTCAGGACACGTCTCAATCCATCGACATGGGCCTCAAAGGTTTCAGCAAAGCAGAGCACATCATCCAAATAAGGAATGCAGCATTCATCACATAGAGAGTTCAGCATCTCCTCCATACTTCTCTGGAATGCAGCGAACCCACTCATACAATCCCCAGGGTGTGACGAATGCTGTCAGGTGTCGGGACCCCTCTGCCCTGATGGTATGCTTTACCCTGGTCTAGGATGGAGAACCAGCGGTACCCTCCAAGTGTGTCCATTAGGTCCTGAATGCGTGGGAGTGGGTGTCGGTCTGGAACAGTCTTTTGGTTTAAGAGGCGGTAGTCTATGCAGAGCCTCAAAGTTCCATCTTTTTTTCGCACGCACACCACCGGGGCTGAGTATGGGGACTTGGACTTGACTATCCACTTTCTGGCAAGCAAGTCTTTGATATAATCCTTAACTTCTTTATAGAGTGGCTTGGGTATTGCTGCATATACGACCGCTGCAGTGGGATGTCATCTTTCACAGTTATAGTCATTTGGAGACTTGGGATGCACCCTAGGTGGTTATCATCACGAGCGAATGCATTGGATTCTTCATAAAGCATTTGCTTCACTACTGTCTGCTGTTCTTCACTGAGATGGCTAACGCCAACGGGGGGATGCCACAGAGTGGTTGGGTTGTTCTTTTCATCTCTACTGATGGGGGAAGGTGAGTTCATTTCATTCACATGGACACTGTCTGTCTGGTCTGTCTGTACTATTCTGTCTATCGGCTGGATGCTGCCTAGGGCCGTACGGCTGGCCAAAGTCACGTCGTGCTTGGTGTTGTTGCTCACAGGGATTTTTACTAATGGTCTCTCAGTATGGTACCTCGACTAGTCCATCGCCTGCATCTAACTGTTCCAAATGCCGGTCATGGTGGTTGAGCTCGAATAGAGCGACAGAAGAGGAGAAACCAGCAGGCACTGGACACTTCAGGTGAGTAACTTGACCAGGGCGTACAACGATCTCATGGTAACCTACTTTGACCGATACTTGCTCATCAACCGGTTTCTGGGTCTGGAGGAAACTCACCACAGCCTCTGCTTTCTCACTTCCAATCTCCATGGCCCCTCTCAGCAGGTCAACGATGATAGATAGGACTTCCATTCCATCTCCTTTTCCTTGGATTAATTCTTGAATGACGTTAAAGCCCAGCAGTGGCCTTAACAGGTCTCTACAGCTCACCAGGAACGGCACTTTGATGGAGAGCTCAGGGTCATCATTGCCAGGTAAGTTGACGGTCACTTCAACCCAGCCATCATAGGGTATTGTTTCTCCATTAGCTGCGAAAACATCAAGGTCACGGTCAGCTCACTGAGAGGACGGGTCTCCTGATGAGGCAAGTATTTCTTATTCCATGTCCGATCAATAAGGCTAACTTGGGCACCCGTGTAGGCATTGCTTCCCGATTAACTGTGCTACTCTTTCAGATGGAGATTTGACACTGGTGGTAGGTGAATGAGGGGTGACAAGGGAGTGGCTATGATCTGGGACTGGATCAGTTCTGTGCACCCCTGCGTGGGACTGGGAGTTGGGGCCGGTCACAGGTTGTCCCGCTGCTGTGACCGGAGCTGGTTTCCCGATGACTTGGACCTTTTAAGGCACCCCACCGCACAGTGTCCCTCTTCGCCACATGCAAAGCAATGATTACAGTTAGGTACGTTCTGTTCCACACAGGTAGGACAGCCATACGTTCCCTTTCTCTGTGGTGTTCGTCTTGTCTGGGAACTCGCACAGCGGCATGATTGCTCAGGTGGGTGCTGGGGTGGGGCCGGCTGTGTCGCTGCTTGTGGCGGTTTTAGGGATTCCACCATTCGTGTTAGTGCCTGGATCTGGACACTCAGTCGCTGGACTTCCTCATCCCTGTCTGTGCGGTTAGTGTCTTCCTTACCTTTGGTTGACTGGTCTGTTTCAACTTGGCCACTTTGAGCATAGGTTACTTTGCTGCGTGTGCTGTGACCCAGTCGACGTCTCCTTTCACTCTCTTCACTGGTCGTTTTGATGACTTGCCGCAACAGCGCCTCATCTGTGATTGTTGGGTTAGAGAGGAACGGCTTAAGCTCCCTCCGGATGTCATCGTGCTTCTCTTGTAGACCCTGGTAGATGGTATGGAGGAATACATTCTGTACAGTTTCTGCCTCATATTTGATATCAGCGTCTGTCTGTTTTGATGTGAAGACCACTTTTTGCTTGAGCCCCACCATCCGGTGGAGGAACTGTTGTGGTGTTTCCTGTTCATGCTGCCGTGCATTTATCAGTTCTTGGAAGAGTTCTGTTGTATTCTTCTCCCCCAGGTGCGACTGTAGGAAGCTTTTAAGCTCTGTCACGGTCAGTTCATCTTTGCTGATCAACATGTCCTTAAAGTTGCCAGGCTTGATGATGCGCAGCACTGCTCGGATAACTTCACCCTCAGTATGCTTTTCTTTTAGTCCCTCGACTATCTGTTTACAGATATTACCATAACTAATGTCAGATCCACTATCACCTATCTGACCTCCATGTATCTTAAACTCCTTTCTCTGGAGAAGTGCTAGATCTTTGAGAGCTATTAAGCTCTCACTTCTGGGAGGGGACCGACTGGCCTGTGCACTGCCGGACTGGCTACAGTTATCTGCAGTTGGCTGTTGGTATGCAGTGGGTAAGGTAAGTGGGACACTACGCTGACCAAACTGGTGGTGTGACTCAGTTCTTAACTTGTTAAGTTGTGACTCAAGGGTATCAGTTTTGGGAGCAGTGTCAGAGGTAAGAGTGTTTGCGTTTACATTAATTGCTGATGTGTCAGAAATGTCAGGACTTGTTTCTCCCTGTGGAGTAACCATGCCCTGCAATCATCCCATCAATTTAATCCTTCAAACACAACAACTGTCCCATGCCCTGGTCTTCTAGTTGTAATAAAGTTTTAGAAGACATGTAATCACAAACAAGATCAAAACACCCCCCATCATCTTCCAACTTAGCTGGATCCTGGTCAGGTGATGACGCGATGTCCTTCGCCACCAGGAAGATCTCATCAGAGGAGAGATGAAGCAGTCCCTTCTTTATGGACCAAATCAGTTCTTTACGAGTACTGTTGTCTGTCATGATGCACCCTCTTCAGATGCTCTGGATACTTGTGTAATCCCCCACTCTGCTGGAGTGTAGACTGTAGACAAGGACCCTGGACTAGCGTGGTCCACAGCTCTGATGATGTATCTCGCTGATGTTTGTCCACAGGTTCATTGATCTCTGGATTGACGACCTCCGACCACAAGGGGGCGCCAATCCCGGACGAGCCCCCACAAATCTTTTACACGTCTCAGGTGTGAGACCTATACAGATAAGATTCTGTTCATGAACAGATAAAAGAAGGAGACAGAGAGAGTTAGGCCGGTTCCATTTGCTTCCTGTAGCAGAATCATTTATTGAAAGACATCTTGAATCAAACTATTTATGTGTCAGTAACTCTTGTTTCTGTATCATTACCTCAATTACATAAAGACAATTGTCACATCTCAATATAAAACTGAATTCAGACTTGACATCCTCTGTCCTATATGATATTACAATGGCTTTCTGGATTACAGATTAATAAAGACAATAATAAACAATTTTCAGGTATTACCCCTCTAACCTGGTCATAACCATTAGTAATCTACATCAGTTTGTAAATACATGAAAATAATTGTAACTCAGTGAGGCAAATATGTGTAGCCTACTTCTTGAACTGAAGAAACAGTGCCACATAATATTCCTCTAAAACCTCACCACTAAATGTTCATTGTGCAATATCAAAACAAACTGGAGCAGCTAGAACGTTCGCTTACAACTGTACACGCAATAACTATCAAACGTTTTCCATCACGTGAGCCACACTGCACAGCTAGCTAGATGCCCGCTAGCCAGTCTCCACCTTTTCCTCATCTATGGACATCCGTCATTGAAACATTACTAAACAGTCTACATCATTATGTCAGCATCTATATGCTTTCTTTACATACATTTTGTGAATGTTTTGAGTGCTTTTTACATGTTACTAACCTGTTCATGAACAGATAAAAGAAGGAGACAGAGAGAGTTAGGCCGGTTCCATTTGCTTCCTGTAGCAGAATGGCGAGAAACAACACGAGCGTGAAGAACAGTTCCGCTGTGGCCCAACACACCACTGCCACCTACTGGCCAAAATAAACATTGTCCCACAGCAATGATGCTGGCGTATACAAAACAAAAACAGTGACCACATATCAAATCGTCCCACAGCAATGATGCTGGCGTATACAAAACAAAACAAAAACAGTGACCACATATCAAAAACAGTGACCACATATCTGTGTGCGTCACACTGGTGTAGGCAGGCATACCTGGATCTGCGGAAATACTGTTGGCTGATGACGATGCAACGGTTCCAGAGGAAACTATATAATACAGGATGGCTAGTGCAGTGATCAATCCCAGTAGTTTTCTCCCCATCGTGCTCTCTCTCCACTTCTGTTTTTTTAATGTATTTACCTGACCTCCCGCGTGTAATTCTGACCAATTACAGAGCAGTTTGCGTGCTCCCGCCCCTGACAAATCTGACCACCTCTGAAGTGAAATGAAAGATGCACCAATTCATTGAGTATTTGTTAAAAGTTGAAAAAGTGAAGTGGATTTAACGAGTTTGGGTTATGATATAAGGTTGGTCTTTTGTGATTAATTGCCAGTTGTTATGGCTGTGCGTTTTGCTTTGCCTAGATTTAATTAGCACTCTAGAGCGTGAACTATGCTTCCTGGAGCGGTGGGCTAATATGCCTAGTAGCCTAGTAGTAGCCTAAACTCTGATTAGTGAAGTAAGGGAGTAGGCTATTGAGTGCTGTGCCCTAAGGGGGTGTACTTTATCGTTCTGTCATTCCTCTTCGTGGTGTTTGGCCATTGTTGTCATATAATGGCTCTGTAGTTTATTTAGTGTGTGTGTACCTAAAAGCTTGCTTGTTTCGGCCTAAATATTGCCCGCTTATTCGCTCGCTGTCAAATGATTGGGCTTTGTTGACATGTTAAAAACATCAGTAGCCTAGGCTACTGTAGTTTTCCTGTATGTTTTTTTACATATAAAAATGCCACTGCTCAGCGCCCTTCTGGTGCTGTGAAACCTCCCATCAGGGCATGCTTTGAAAGCGCACCCCCAAAGAAATTGTGCGTGCTGCGCACGTGTTTCGTTGGTCCTGGCTTACCCGGTTCTAGGACCCACCAGACGCCACTGGTTATCAAACGTTTTGACTTCTCATTAAAAATAAAACTCGAACGCCGTTGTGTTTTGCGCTGTGCTCAGAGGGTGGGAGGGTATATTAGACCAGTGAGATGTCCAGGCCCTCTGCCCTGGTGTGTGGCAGCTGTTAGTGTCAGAGGGGAAGCCTCGTTCAGACTGCATGATTGCCATCTCTGAGGGATCTCTATTAGATGATGGTCAGCTGGCTCTTTTTAGCAACTGCAGTCATTTCAGCTTCCACTGGCACATTTTCACCCCAGATTTTTCTTTTTCAGAACTGACATTTTTTAAGGGCTCATGTCCCACAGTACGTTTTTGAGTTTGTCAGGGTGTTACCTGTATTTTCATTAAAAAAAAAAGACTGAATGTTATTTAATATTGATTTTTATTTATTAAAGTCCCGTCTCGTTTACCATGTGTAATGGAAATTACTGTTCTAGTAAAAAGGATTTACCAAGATTCGCTCAAAAGGTTAAGTCTGGTTTATTGTGAAAACATACGAGCGCAAGGACTTTCTGGACAACCCAACAGAGTGGTCTATCCAGACAAGTTCCGATTATGGGTTTTGCTGTGCCTTATATGCAATCAAAACAAAGGTACGGTGCTTCCAGGATGTGATTGGCTACTCCATTGTACGTCATATGAAATGGCAGGCGTGGCCAAGAGTACAGACATGTGACATGAGTAAAAAGGCGGCAATTGGGGACAAAGGATGACAAAGGATGGTTATTCTGTTGTAGACAGATTCGGCCATTTTGTATGTTAGCACAGCTATGTGAATATTTGGGGGAGGTGATGAATTACAAAAGGAGAGAGAGGACAAAGGTTTAAGGTGTTTGGATGTAAATTCCACAACACATGATTTGTGTATGACTACTTCTTTGCCATCCCCTTTCATGACCAAATGTGGTCCGATGATTAAATTGCTATGGCTTCTTGATTTTGCTCTCAAAGTGCGCCAAATTGATGCATTTCAATTAACAATGTTAAAAATGTTCTCCCGGGGGGGGGCATGCCCCCGGACCACCCTAGAGGGTCGGAGGACCACCCCCGATAGCTGCCCAAAATCCTGTGGGAAACACTGCATCACTTGGTCCGGACAAAAACCCAAGAATAGGTGTGAAAGCGACTGAATCGGCTCAAAAATGAAACAATGTATCAATTTCCATATCTGGTGCAAACCAAATAAGTGGATAAGAGCGGACTTACAGGTGAGAAAACTCCTGTAGAGTCATCAGCATACATTTGTACACTCGCTTTACACAAAACAGATGGCAAGTCGTTTGTAAAGATCAAGTACAGGAGTGGTCCAGGGCAGCTAACCTGCAGCACGCTGCAGTCTAGGCCTTTACAGTCAGACCAGCTGTGGTTGTAATACACCCTTTGTGTTCTGCATGAGAGATAACTCTTCATAAATTAAATGGTGTTTGATCTGAATCCATAGCATTTTAGTTTTCTAATTGAAAGATTGTGATCCATGACATCAAATGCCGCACAAAAATTTTGTAAAACTGCACCTATTATCTTTTAGTTATCCATCTCCTTTAATCAGTTGTCTGCCATTTGTGTAAGGACGGAACAAGTAGAGTAGTTGTGTCTATAAACAAGTTGAAGCTGTTGCGGTCAAAGTTATCTTGTATTTGTGGGTGCACTATTCTCTCCAGTTTTCTGAGTACTGGGAGAATAGAGATGGGTCTGCTGTTCTGTCCAGTGAGTGTTAGTCTGCCATCTTTAAACACACACCACACATGGAAACACACATAAACACACCACACATACTGTAGAAACACACACCACATAAACACACACCACACACATAAACACACACCCCATATAAACAGACACCAGGCTTCTGGTCGGAGCCTGAAAGCTGACCAGAGAGAAGAAAAGGCATGTTTGTCTTTTATAATAGTTTTTTCAGGACAATAGGTCATATTGTACTGTATACTGCAGCAAAATATGTTATTGTATAAGCAACACATGGTTGTGCTTTCATCTTTCCTTTGAAAATCGCCTGGATACACATCAGTGTATTTTATTTTCAAAATGGGTGCTGGTCAGGCGTAAAATAAAAACCACAACAGAAAACAAACCTGGCTGGCGCCACAATTAGATACAGGGAATGTATTTAAGAAAGGCATTTTCCTTGGGTAATATAATCTCCACACATTTTTGAACGGCTGGTGTGTGCATCGGAGCCCACAGTGAAATTCTAATTGTTGGTCCTCTGGGCTTCGATTGCATTGTTCTGTTTTTCTCTGTGACCAAGCACTATCAGGTTGGCAGGTCCACAATGTATACTGTTAACAAAGCAAAAGCACTGAAATCACTAAAACATTGTCAACACATGAACAATGCCCTAATCATGGTAAATGAAACCTGATTAATTTTCTTTCTATTCCCTCTGTTCATTTGCACAGGTCTCTCTCTTACGCCATACGTTACCACTGCCTATGCAACACATGTCCTAACTACATCCATTGGTTCCGCTTGAAACTTTGCAGTTGATACTGTAGCTCGCTGGTGACATGGTATGGCTGGTGGGATATATAGTAGTGCTAGGATTTTTTGTAGTAGTGGGGTATATAATAGTAACAGTAGGATCTATAATAGTAACAGTAGGATCTAGAGTAGTAGTAGTATTAGTAGAAGTAGTACTAGAATCTATATGAGTAGTATGATCTATAGTAGTAGTACTACGATCTCATAGTAGTAGTAGGGTCTATAATAGTAATAGTAGGATCTATAGTACTAATAGTAGAATCTAGAATAGTAGTAGTAGTAGTACAATCTATAGTAGTAGTAGGATCTATAGTAGTAGTATTAGTTGTAGTAGGATGAGTAGGATCTATGTTACTAGTAGTAGAAGTAGTATTTATAGTAGTAGTAGTAGTAGTAGCAGCAGTAGTAGTAGTAGTTGTAGTAGGATGGGTAGGATCTATGTTACTAGTAGTCATAGTAGCAGCAGTAGTAGTAGTAGTTGTAGTAGAATGAGTAGGATCTATGTTACTAGTAGTAGTAGGATAGTAGGCAGTGGCGTCTGGTGGGTCCTAGAACCGGGTAAGCCAGGACAAACGAAGCACACACGCGCACGATTGTTTTTGGGGTGTGCTTTCAAAGCATGCCCTGATGAGAGGTTTCACAGCACCAGAAGGGCACTGAGCAGTGGCATTTTTATACAGGAAAACAAAGGTTATGTAGGTAACCACAGTTATGTGAGCAATTGGATCACTCCGATATGATATATCTCCGCTCGGCGGAGGCATTCCGAGGTAGACTAACAGAGTAGTCCCGTGTACCGGGTAGTGATGCGGTAGGGGGCGCCACGCCCCAGCATAAAAGCCCCATGCAGCACTACCTTTGACCTTGTGTCCTTTCGAGGCACCATAGATCGAAACGAAATAGCTTCCCCACTTGCTCCAGCACGCATGCGCTCAGCGCGCAATCGTTGCTCCAGCACGCTGTGCGCATGCGTGCTGGAGCAAGTGAGGAAGCTA
Source organism: Borostomias antarcticus (assembly GCF_949987555.1). Classification (NCBI taxonomy): domain Eukaryota; kingdom Metazoa; phylum Chordata; class Actinopteri; order Stomiiformes; family Stomiidae; genus Borostomias; species Borostomias antarcticus. Next base: position 15,282,676 of record NC_140242.1, read on the forward strand.
TTTCGTGTCTAAAGATGTTTCTAAAGATCATATTACAGAGGCATGTGAAAAACCACAACAGGCCTACGCTCTATGTAAGCACAACTAGCGATTCATAAAAACATTGATGAAAACAACCGTTTCGCGGCAGAAAATCGATTTTTAGAAACTGCATTCTCGGTGCCCCCACCGCCATTACATGCATATACTGGCTCGCGCTGGATTTTAAATTTTTTCTACATGCCTCCGAACTACACCAAAGTGATCTCGGTGAGTCAAACGTCTTATAATATGTCGTAAATAAGGTCCAGGTTGTCAAAAACGAGCATTGTCCTTTAAGTGTGAAGTTATTGTCAGAAATTGAGGAAAGGATGACTAAAAGAATGGGAAAGGTGAAACATAAAATTGATTGGGGGGCTTTTAGGAAGTGGGGAATAGAAGCTAAAATACGTGAGAGAAGACAGAATAAAAATAGCAAGGGAGACACCACACCTGTAAAAGGCAGTTTCCTCTTCTCCTTGTCTCCCCGTGCAGATGTGAACGACGACCTGCCCCCACCTACGCCATGGATCCCGCAGGCCCAGGCCCATCAACAACCACCCCCGCTGCAGGCCCCGGGTGCACAAGTAACCAGAAGGCAATCCGTGGACGGGCTGTCACCAAGGGGAGCATCGACGGCAACTGCCTCTACGTCATCTACACTCGCCTCTGTGCCAGCCATGGGTCCTCAGCCACCGCTCTATACACCTACGGCCGAACCTGGCCTCTATGAGTCCCTACAGGCTCAACTACAGGAAGACGCGAGCGGGAGTACAACGGACTCTGACAAAAGTGTTCATCGAATCACTTCCTCACCAAGCTCTGAAGACAGTCTGGAGTATGTGGGGGAAAGTAGGGAGAGGAGGACGGCCGGAGGGAGGCCCGGTATGGGGTCGGGAAGGGATCAGGCTACGGGGGGACTATTTCCAATGATCGAAGTGCCAGACAGCAATGGTTACAGATGTGGGAAGTTAGAAATGTCACATGCTGCAGCATTTCACCTTCACGGTATTTGGCAGGGAAATGTTATTTCGTTTTAGTGATGCACCACCGACAGGTGGCGTCTTTGAGTAGATTTAGCAGGCTGGGCTCAGTGTTTTTCTCCTATAGTCTACGAATGAAGCATCATTAAATTTCACATTCTTTAATTTAAATGCTCTCCCTACTAACACACGCAGGTTGCGCAAACGTTCTACATACAGCCGCTATAGGTGACGATTCATCTGCGCCACGTGCGGAAATTACGCGGCCATTTACGGAAACGCAAGATCTGCCGATTAGTAGCCGCTACGTAAGAACGTCACGTCGTTCATAAGTCGCGGCCGCGTGCTCAAAACGCACGTGATCACGTGGGCAGGAACTTCCGTAATAAACATACTTGGCTGACACTTGATCTACACGTGAGCAGCAAGTACCGTCGTAGACTGACTTGGCTGAGACTAGATCTACAGGTATTTATATGACTTGGTCTGCACGTCTTTTTTGCACGGTGCAGATATGGTCACTTACTTACTAAACCCTGACCACTGGCTATATTTAGCATTTGCAGTACCACTGGCTATATTAAGCATTTGCAGTACAAAAACAAATTAATGCTATATGGGGATATAGCAGCAAGCATTATGATACAAACCAAGATGAGACTGAACACCATTAACAGTTTAGAACATTTTATTAGGCAAAGTACATTGCAAAAAACAAATTAAAAGTATACATATTTACAAGGATGAGGTTTACGGTCTGTCACATTACGCATAGCCAGAAAAAAAAAAAGTATGTACAAGCTCTGGCTAGCAACCCATTATCTGACAATTGCAAAAGTTTTGAAAAAAATGAAACAAAGTGCGCATTCTGTGGCAGGCAGACCGGGAACAGACCGTTGTATCCCACAAAAAAAAGGTTAAAATTTTAAAAAGATATTTACAAAAAAGGCATCCATCCTGGCGGGCTGGAAAGGGAGGTCTAGGGAGACGGGCTGGGCTGGAGGTCACCCTCATCTGAATCGAGGGTCTGGGCAGAAGAGGTCATCCTCATCAGAATACTCCACTGTGGTCAGGGCTGGAGCTGCGGTCAGGGGCTGGGCTGGGGAGGTCAGCTGGGCTGGAGCAGATGCCTAAGGACAGAAATGGCTGTAAACGCAAGTCGCATACGTTCATTGGAAGCATGCCATGTCACTGGATACGAGAAAATTAACTGACTGACATCACATACCTTTTTGCATCGAGCAGGGGCATGTTTCAGCGTCTCCTGCAGCTGGGCAGACACCTCCGTCACAGTGGTACTTGGCTTACAGGCCATAACTGCACCTTTTAACCAAAAAGGGAATGGTTTCAATGCACATGGCATGAAGCGAAGACAATGTATTATTTTGCGAAAATATGAACAATCCCTTACGTAATATGACATTGTAGAGGGTCATATTCTTTAGAGGCTTCTTCCCCCTCTTCCCATGTAGACACACCACACTCTGTGTATCGCAATGGCTGACAGCACCCGCCGGACCACATCTGGCAGATCTTTGCCGCCAATGGAACTCAGATATCGTGTCTGCAAAACATAAAGACAATCATTTACTTTTACACTTCCTTAACACTTCCCTGCAAAAATAAGGAACAAAGTTCTGCCCGGAAGTTACTCACCATCTTCCTTTGATGCTCCTTGTCCTTCAGCTGCTCCTCCAAGACCTCCTCCATTTTTGCAGGGTCCAGTGCTCCCTGTGCAACCCCATCAGACTCCCCGGATAGTCTCTGCGCTAGCTCCCTCAAACTCTGCATGACCTCACCGAGCATGCTGGTCAAGCTGGACAACTGCTGATGCACCATCCTCTGGCAATCTGGATATTAACACAGATGTTGCTGTAAGTAATCGTACTGTCACATAATGGAAATTTCATGCAAAGTATATCCCTGCATGCAACATGAAGTAGTAGTAGAATCAACTAGTCATGAAAAAGGTAGACATGTCAGACCCTTACCTGGTCTGGCCAGGGTGCTAATCTCCGATGGATGCTGCTTGTGCCTGGAGGTCAGACGGGCTGAAGGGCCTGGCTCATAGGGCCATCGCTCACTGCGCCTTAGCTCTAAGGGCCAGGGTGATGAACATCTACTGCTGAGTAAAGTGAGATGAGTAAATTAGTGAGATTAGTAAATTAGTCTTCAAAAAGTCCTGAGTTAACTGTCAGTGTGCAAATATGCATAGACATTTGTGAATGAATTTCAAGTCTCAACAAAGTGTTCTGTTTTCCCCCTTGACTGTTGTACTAAACTTTGTAGTTCGTTCTCATAGATCAGTCTGTTAGAACTACACATTCTTCCCTGTGTGACATCACTTCCCTGTCCTTCATCCTGAAACTATGTCACTTCCTTTTTCACTGTATAACCTAACGACCTCGTCCTCAAGTGAACTCACTCTGCCTGGATTCACTTCCTGTGCTAGAGTCCGACTCTGCAGAATCGTAAACAGAATAAAACTATTGCCTTTGTTTAAAACCAGCTTGACCGACCACTCAGAGTGTTCTTTGACAATCTGAACTAAAGCAAAAGGTAATTTCCTTTACAATTATGGCGACGAGAGATGTTCTATGGGACGGCTGCTTGATTTTCGTCTTGTTTTGGGCTGATTACACGGACGCGTGACGTGCTTTCTTCACGGACGGGGGGACTTCAACCTCGGGGACACCATCGTAGCTGGTGGGGTTTTCCCCCGAGGCCCGAATCAGTCTGGAACTTGCTGAAATCTGGTACGTTGTTTGAACCTAGTTTAGAGTGGTCCCTTTCTTTGTTCGGCTGTGATAACTTAGACAATAGTGTTTATTCGAGCCGGTGTTGCGCACGTGTGCCCTGGTTAGCTAAAGCCGGTTTTTGAGCCGCATGCCCGCTTAAAAACCTATATAACTGAACCAGGGTTGGTTTTGTAAGCGTTCGCATTTGGAACGTTCATGAAGTACTACACAACGTTGACTTTTGGAAAGCCTTCTCTTTTGACTATTTGTTTTGGGATCCGCGTTGTGGGGGTTGCAGCGACGCGAGGGGGCTTGTTGTTGTCTTGAGGCTCGTTGTTTTTGTTTCTATTTACTCCTGTTGTGAAGTGCACAACACGGAGATGGCTGTTTCACTTCGAAAGATTATTTGGAATCCCCGGGGGGGGTTAGCTAGGTAGCTTGTACCTAAGACGTAATCCTTATTTTGTTTCATTTTGTTTGTAGACTTGGATGTGTGCGTGTTTGTGGTAGACTGCATTTGGCTGTTTGCTGCGTCCTGCGTTTTGTGTTCCATGTGAAGCTGAGGCTTCTTAGATGTTGGATCCATTGTATGTTTGAGTCTACACCAAGGTAGATCTGTTTTTGTATTGGGATTTGAGGTCCTGTTTTGTGTTAACTGTTAAACCCATGTTATGGTTTTGGTTTGTGTACGTTTGTGATTGATTTTCATGCTGGCTGCATTCTAGCTAGACTTCTGTTCTTGTTCTGCTCCAAACTAGCTATCTTCTCTGTTAGCTATGGTTTTCGTTGTTCTATTGTTTCAATGCTAGCTTTCATGTGCTAGCTAGTTCATCCACATGTTGATTAGCCCACGTGTTAGTTCTTTCTTCTACCTTTGTGCACACGTGGTTAACTTCCTGTTTTGCTGCTTGTGTGAAAAAAAAAGTGAGAGACTTCCTGTTCCCTCATCTCCACCATTTGAGGATCCACCATTTTGGCTTCTGAAGTCTGCCATTTTGGGAAAAAAAATATATATAACAGGATAATGAAAAAAAAGTATCTCTCAGCACAGCAGTAATTTGGTTGACTGAACGTGTTTAGTTTTTTTCTGTAACTTTTTATTACATTGTTTGTTCTCATATTTTCTTTTAAAATGAGAGCTACTTATAGTACATCAAAGCGTGAAACTTTTCTTGGCACTAACAAGGTAGTTGCATTGAATTGTGGTCCTACTGTATATGAGCAAATTGTATTACGGCGTAAATTCAGTGATTTACCCCCTGTGTCAGGTAGTTTATCTGTTAAGTTGCTAGGGAAAGTGAAGGGACAGCTTGAGGAGTTTGAATTAACTAAGCTAGGTAGGAAGTCAGAGAACCACATTAACTGGGCTCACTTTTCTGTCTGGGAGACGACTGCACATAACTTAATATCAGATAAGGATGATCTGCTAAGCAGATGTAGGTTGTTTCCTGATTCACACATAACAGGCCCCCAGTCTTAACCAACCCCCGCTCCAGGCCCTATGCATGAGGCCCCCCTTCCTGTTCCTGTGACACCACCTGTCCAAACGTCCCTTGCTCCTGTTACGTCCCTTCCTGTTGTTCAGCCACCTGTCACCTCTGCGCCTGCTTTGTCTCAGATAACACCCTTGCCGTTAACTTGTACTATTTTTGGAGCCCCCTTACCCCAAACAAGGATGTCTGAAATATCGGCCCCCTAGGTTATTACTCTTCTGACACCCCTCCCTCTGGGCCCTCTTCCATTGATCATATGGTTGCTTCCCCTGTGTCATACCCTCCTGCTGTGTCTCACCCTCCAGTTGGTGTCTCTGTGACCCCTGATCACCCCTTTGACACTTCACAGTCTCTGCCCCATCCCTTTGTTCTGCTTCTAACTCACAAGTTGACCGTCCAGGTTCTGCTGATTCTGTTGAACATCTGGTTAATGAGTTTGGTAAACTATGCTTGCCAATAATCCGTCTGCTAAGTGAACAATGTGAAGCTAAGATAAAAAGACTTGACTCTGTTAAGAGAACTTGTGTCCTACTTGAGATCAGTGGCAGCTACCACTGGCGCTATGTTTCAGACCTAGTAGCACTGCGCACGCTGTTTTGTCCATGTCCTGCATGTTGTCTATTCTTCTTTTACATCGCACCTACACACAGCGTGGCTGCTGCTTTAATAGAATGAACTGTTGACCGTACATTTCAAAGATGCACTGTTCTTAACTCTGCTTCCTCCTCCAGAAGGCGGAGAGACATGACTCAACATAGTGAACAAGATCAAATAAGCCACGCTCAAACCTCTCAGATATTCTCCTCTCTCACTCTGATTTTGAATGTGAATGAATGCTCATTTCATAGTTAGCATAACCTACACTGCATCTTCCATGCTTTCATTATGTTTTCAAATTTGCACACTGACCAGATCATGTTTCAAAAAACAGGGGTAGTGAAGGATGTTATCACGTTAACTGGTCGTTGCTAATGAAACAGACTAGTAGTAGTAGTGAAGAAGGTAATGAAGAAGTTGTATTGAAGGTAATGAGAACGTAGTTGAAGGAAATTAGAAAGTAGTTGAAAGAACAAGATGCAGAGCTGAAGAAGAAACTTAATTTAAAATAGTGGGCAAAGGCCAAGCTCCTGTTGAAACCTCTGATCCTGTGTCCATAGGTAGTATGGCTGCTTACTCCGCTGCTAAAAGCTGCGGTGCTCTCCTGTTTTGTCTATGCTGTCTCTCTCATCTGTGGATTCACAGGTCTCTGCCGACCTGAGAGGGCTTCCTGCATTTCCAACCAGGCCAGTGGGTTGTGATCCGAGACCTGAAACCACCGTGCCGTTGGCTGGGCCCGTACCAGTTCCTGCTGCCAACCCAGACGTAGCAGAGAGGACTTTGTGGGTACACGCCAGTCACTGCAGGCTGGTTCCAAACCAGGACGAGGCCACCAACAACCAAGATGCAATATCCTGTGTCACCACCAGGGCGAAAGCTCACTCTCTGGTCTCCTCAGATGAGGAATCAGACAAAGAATAACGCACTACCTTTTCCTCATTGCTGTCAGGATGACAACTCTGACCGCCACTTCAGCAAAACACAATCATAGGCCACCACACTGTGGCTTCCTCTGAGGAGGAGCTATTGAAAGAAGTGACCTTGCCTGTCACCTCCTTCCAAGGATCGTAATGGCAACGTGGACAAGCGTTTGTCCTATTTGAATGTTGCACTCCACTTGACTGTTGGGTCTATACGGTAGACGAAGATGAATGGAAAATACTACATTCTGCATATATAAGATTTGAAAGCAACAGAGATTTCCAGGTTATACTGTTGTAACTGTGACTGGAGTTTAGTTTAGAGTGGGTATAGAAGTATTGAAAATTCATAATTATAAAGTTGATCTTTGTAGAGCTGTTCCAGACTATTCTCAGGGTACTGTGTTTAACTGTGTTTAACTGCTCTGCACCTAACTACATCAACGAAGTATTAAAATAAAGCCTAACAGAATTGCATCCACAGGGCTGAACTTGAAAAGTGAGTTAAACAATTTGAAGTGACCTCTTCAATATATCACAGCATATATTAATATTTTCAGATACAACACATAGATTAGGACACATTTATGTTTTAAGCATATTTATGAGATGTGAAATTAAGGTTCAGAGAGCCATTCCAAATGGCGTATTTTTGAGCTATAGGGAAATAGCGTATTCAACTTTAAATTGCAACAGTGTCATATGGATGATATCTTGCTCATGTAATTTCCAGGATTAAGAAGCGTGATCACACTCAAATGCAGGTAATTCATCGGCAATCAAACTACACACCATAGAGAATTTTCAATTTAGTTTCGGTATATTATTTCTCACATGAACGCATGACACATGATCGCATGATACCAAGTAATTTCAGCCTTAGCTAAAGAAGTAAATACATGAAAAAGATGGTGCTACAAAATAGACTTCCCTTAGAGATAATACTGGCTATATCTGCTGTTCGTTTAGTTCAGATCCAAATGCTACATTGAGTTCTATGAAGCAAACAATAAAGGTATTCAGATCTTAAATGTTCCTAAATGGAATGCTTTTTCAAGTCCTGGATATTCTCAAATGTGTGTATCATTTGTATGTATGGTTTTCATCGTTATTATTTTTAAAATATTCTTAAGTGTATGTTTAAATGCTGTTCCAGATATGCCTATGCTGCCTTAATAATGATAGAAAAAGTTAAATTTACTATTAATTCAATTCAAGACCGTAATAATGTCTGTGCCATTGACATTGAATATTTGGAATATTTTGATACATAATCTGTTGGTTCTAATTTGAATTTAAGGGTTTTCCTCTTAAACGAAGAAAGAGGTTTTTTCCCACTCAGTCATGAATATATGATGTCTTAGATTAATAATCATGATATCTTTTTACCTTGCTTATGCCAAATTAAAGTAAGGAGTTTTGGTACGTGATTGCATATGGGAAGAAAATGATCTTAGTGTGTTAAATAACCTTGAGTTTATTAATCTTTATTATGCTCCACCTAGTGGAGAAATAGATTGCTTCCTTTCCATATGTGAAGAATTCGTTTTTTGCCAAAGATGTTGGATTATTTTTATGATATTTTATAATTTGATTACACATTGTTGATTCTTTCATTTCTATTATAGTTGTGGATATTTAATCCACAAAGTCGGGAATTGTGAATGAATTTCAAGTCTCAACAAAGTGTTCTGTTTTCCCCCTTGACTGTTGTTCTAAACTTTGTAGTTCGTTCTCATAGATCAGTCTGTTAGAACTACAAATTCTTCCCTGTGTGACATCACTTCCCTGTCCTTCATCCTGAAACTATGTCACTTCCTTTTTCACTGTATAACCTAACGACCTCGTCCTCAAGTGAACTCACTCTGCCTGGATTCACTTCCTGTGCTAGAGTCCGACTCTGCAGAATCGTAAACAGAATAAAACTATTGCCTTTGTTTAAAACCAGCTTGACCGACCACTCAGCGTGTTCTTTGACAATCTAAACTAAAGCAAAAGGTAATTTCCTTAACACACTTCACCAACACAAACATGCATGGATACTTGCATTGATAACTGGCAGAGCAGGCCTTCCGGCTCTGGCACCTGGCATAGCTGGTCTGGTCTGAGTTCTGCCGACCGGCTGCCTGGGCACTGGAACATCTAGTAGAGGTAAATTAGCTCAGATTAGTCAACTCAAGTAGTACTCTTTTGGGACTGTTGAATGCACTTTATTATATTACCTTCGTCACTGGAGTCATAGCGCGTGTTGCGCTATCTCTTCCTTGTGTCTTGGGAGTTAATCCATTGACGACTGCTGCTCAAACACCTTCGCCAAGGCACTGGCTACATCATAATGCTCTGTGTGTTCCTCAGCAGAGACAGAGGTTGTCATGGCTCCTCTTGATGTGCTTGTGGAGGTAGATCTGGGAGGTGTAAGAGAATGGGCACTCAGAGCAGGAGAACACATAGTTAGGGAATTTTAGTGGATTGCATTGACCATCTGTGAAAAAATTTTCTACCAATAGCTTTCTTCACTAATGTGTTCATCAAGGGGTCTACTAACACCAAAAAAAAGGTTCCAACCCAAATCTGCGGGGAAACTTCTGGGGAGCCAATCTAAATCAGGGTGTCCGGAGGACCTGGATGAAAAAATGGAAAAATACACTTTTTCCAATAAAAGGTTGTAGGGTGTCCATTTAGGGTTATTTTTGGGTGCTGAGTTCATTCCAACCATTATTTATTATAAAAAAACACTCCTTGTTACAAAAAAAGTATTTTATTAACAAATTTAAACAGAACTCAATGGAAATGTCGTTATTTTTTTTTTATTTTTTTTTCAAGCTCCTCTATCTCCCTCACTTGTCTCATCTTCTGGCTGGTTAATGTTCTGGCAAGATGAGCCATGACAGTTTCCGCAAGCTGAGATGCACCTGACTCCTTGTTTTTTACAGCTGCACCTGAGTGTGCTGCAGTTGCCTGTGCAGTTGCAGCTGACGAATGTCAGGAGGTAGTCAGGTGCAATGGGGTCTGTGGAAGGGACCGGAGCATATCCTTGCTCAGAGAGCTGCCATCCATACTCCTGGGCATCGTGTGATGGGCTTTGCAGTGTCAGCCAGTCCCATGTTTGGAGGTAGGCCCGGAGAGAGTGTTGTCCTGCAGCTCCTGATGTCGGGGGGAGTTTCTCAGGCTTTATGGTCCCAGTAGCAGCTCGCTTACAAAAAATGTCAAATCGCATGTCCTCTAACTCTTTAGGTGGTTTGCCATTGAACATGAGCATGAAGAGTTCACAGCCAGCTTTCATAATGTGTTCTTTTTCTGCTTGGATGTCCATAAACACATCCATGGCCTTCTCTGCTCCATCAGTCTTGCAGAGCCTGGTTAGCAAAGTTGCTTTGCTAAAGCCAGAAATTGCAGAGACTGTATCGCAGCCAGAGAAACTGTGCAAGAAGATCAAATATTTCCTGTGTTTCTCTGGGAGGGCCTCCCGGATTTTCCTGACATCATAAGATGTGTCTTTCGCTGTTGTGAGGAAGATTGGATGGTCTGCGAAATGGTGAATCAGCATAACCATGATGTCAGTGTCCTCTGCCCTCACTTCAACAGGGGACTCTCTTGCCTCCTCAAGAGCTGCTTGGACAATAGAAGTGTCTGCATCATCAGAGCACTGTTGTACTCTGATCCCATGCTTACTGAATGTCTCAGCAAGGAGCACAACGAGCTGGGCCTTGTTCCTTTTGTTGTCAAGGCACCTTTCTCTTGGGACAATGACTTTGATGTCTGGATGGATCTGAATGTCACAGCATGCATTCTTTGTTCTTCTCAAGTGATCATGGTCCTTGGTGGAGCTGCTGTAGCCGTCAAAGACCACAGTGATCCGAAGGCGCTGGCTCCCCATGGACCTCACAAACCTGAGGTAGCTCTCTGCGATCTCCTTCCAGGTGAGGTTAGCCCCCCACTTGACATTATGCAGGAGCCACCCACCATCAATCACCAGGCTTGTGCAGGGAGGCTGATCGACAGGTTCAACATGTGTCTTCAGAAATCTTGCTAGGGCTGCCTTGTCTGGCTTTCGCATCTTTTGGTTCTTGTCGAAGAGAGACATAGGTGTTGGCGTCAACTCGAAGCGCAGAGCTACTTTAGTCTTGACTTCCCGCTCACTTATGATGATGAGGCGGTTGAAGAGCTTCAGTGAGTCAATAACTAGCTTTTCACCATTTACTTTGGGTCCAGATCGTAGGCTTGCTAAGGATTTGACCTTATGCTTGGTTTCTAGTGGATCCAAAACCGTTTTCCCATCCATCTTGGCTTGCATGGCTCTTCCAACCGCCTCTGCCTGATCAGCATTGACTTGGTCTCCAGGAGTGCTGCTGAACCCCGTCGAGAAAGATACCAGGGTATTCTTGTCTCTTGTGGCATCGAAGGGATTGACTTGTTCCAACCATCCAACTATGGTGTTGACAGCATCATCATCTCTTTTCATCTGGGCTTTTTGGACATCTGTGTGGACAGGTACACTGCGTTTGACCATGCTTCTTTCAAGCTCCTGGTGGATGAATGAAAAGTGGCTCAGTGTCTGAACCCAAGACTTGTGGGCAGATTCGTTTCGGAAGCGACCTCTGTTTAGTCCACCAGAGGATTTAGCCTCACGCATGAGAGTGGTTTCTATGGTGATGTCAGTCCATGTGCCTGACCATTCATGGTCTGAGAACCTGACCACATGGTTACCATACTCAGTAAACTTGGTGAGAGTTTCCTGGAAGATGGGACTGGCCTGCCACTGCTGCATCAGCTGTACATACAGCCTGGCTCCCTTTGCATACTGATGGTGACCCGCTGCTGCAAAGGTGTTCAGCATTTGGATGATGCAGCTGAGATGACCTGTGTGGTCTGGGACACGCTCACTCCTGATAAATACCTTTATGAGGTCTATTTGGCCATAGTACCAGACCCAGAGAGCAGGTGTCCTTCCTCCCTCAGCAAGGGTCTTCAACCTCTCATCCATTCTCTCCTGGAACACAGTGACGATCCTTGGTGCATATGTTGAGCCTGTCAAGTATAAAATATTTGAAAATTTTATTCACATGAGAAGGAAAGAATGAGTTCAGCCCAGCAATATGCATAGTCAGATATTTAAAAAAAAATACAGATTCAATATTTTAATCACCAGTTTTTTCATCTTTTGCTCTCTTGATGAAGTCCTCCATGTCTTCATACTCCTGTGTGCTGAACACAACATCCTTCAGCAAAAACTTGGCAATTCCTGCAGATGCAAGGAGGTGAAACCGGATGGCCTTGGCATAAGCCCCTCCTGATAAGATGTGCTCTGAGGTGTTGCTGCCTGGGTAAACCATCTGTATCATCTCTTGCAGCCCAGAGTCTGCCATGATCATCCCGATGGATCCCAAGAAGCTCTTCAGGAGATGAAACCCACCTAGTCTTGTGATGATGGGGAGTTCACACTGGAGGACTATCTGAGTTGCTTTCAGCCATATTGGCAGGTCAAAGGTAATGACAGCAGGAGACTGCGAGCTGCGTAGGCACGCCATTAGTGTAGTATAGATGGTACTGTACTCATTTGGGTCACCCTCAATGATTGGAAGAAAGTCAATGAGGGACTTTTCCTTGCATTCAGGTCGGTGTATTGATTTCATGAAACCATTCCAGTTGGCGTGTTCAAATGTGGGATCATAAGCCTTTATGACCCATCCTGCCATCCAGGCAATGTCCCCTGGCTTCATAGTGGGAGGTTCTTGTTGGAGATCTTTTATCGGGATAAGCTTAACATCTGCCAATCCTACTTTCTTCTTTGGAAGAAAATACAGAATCTTCATATCTGCTGCTTTGAGTGTTGCTGCTTTCTGCTCGACAGTTATATGCCTTCTTGGGACTGTGGCAAGAAGCTCTTGTTGGCTTGTTGCAGGGGCCGGTGACATAACTTTGATCATGCCCATAGCATGGAATGCTGTGTTGCTGTTTAACGAGACAATGTTGAGATCTATATTATCCCCAACACATTGTTGAACTGTGCTTTCCTCTGGAATGAAGAGGGTAGAGGTTTGACGATCCTCATCCATCACATCATCACTCTTCTCTGGCTCTTCTGCCTGTTCTGAAGATAGGAGTGCATCAACCTCTGCTTCTTCAGTCTCCAAGGCTCCTGCTTCAGACGCCTCAGTAATCATGGCATCGTGATCCATGCTCTCATGTCCGTTCTTCATGTTCAAGTAACAATACTTGTAGCGTTGGAGCTCAGCATATGACTCGGCGTAACCTAAGTGATGACAACGGTCAATCAACCACTTGGATCCAAACATGTGGTCAAGCTGGATTGTGAGTCCGAGTTGAGAGGGCATGACTCCTGATCGAGGACGGTAGGCTTTCAGCAGGTTCTGGCCCCAGACTGCCACCTTTTCATCTGTTTTCACAATTGGCTTCAATAGCTTCTGGAGGCTGTCAGGAATAAGAGAAAGCTGGCTCTGTGTGTTGGTCATGCTGTCTACGGAAGGGTACTGCTTTTGGTCAAGTGAAACTCTTGCCAATTCTCCACAGATAAGGTTAATGGCAGTTGAAATTGTGAGTTCTTTGAGTTCATCGTCATTCAGGGTGTGTGAGGGGTTGTTGACCTGCTGACGGTAGTCTCGAAGAATTGCATTTGTTGAGTCTTTCAGACACACAATGTCAGCTCTTCTCTCATCTGATGTGAAGTAGAGAGACTCCTCATACTCATCCTGAAGCATTGTCTTCAGATACCGCCGACCGTATGCCAGACTTTTGTCCTCCGTGGGGTCAAGCTCTATCATCTTCATGTGGATCTCTGCAAGAGTTGTGACATCATTTTCTACTACTTCATCTATCCAGTCGCACAGATTCTCAAACAGAATTTTTCTCTCTTCATCAATAGGCCGTCCAGCCTGAGAACAAGAAGATTGTTTTCATTATAATCACTTCATTCAACCAAAAGAAAGTCCTCTGCGTCAGGTAGCCTACATCTCATCTGATGACAGCGCTTATGACTGCTTGGTATGAGTCCAATAAGTTTAAAATGATCATTTAGGTCTGTAAATGTACAATACAAAAGTGCATATGATTATTATGATTAAATACCTCAGGGTTTGTAACTGGGATCTCGAATCGCCTTCGGCACAGAAGATGGTACAGTGCCTCTTCTGCCACAAAATCTATCATACCAGACAGGCGACCTGCAACCTCAAGTCCCCAGGCATCTCCTCGTCTCTTTGCAGTTTCCATTAAACTCTTCTTCAGTCGGTCCTGGCGGAGACTGTCAGGAGCACGGTAGACTTTCCTTGCTCTGTCTGTGTGATGCCATGTAATTACACATGATTAAAGTGAGTATAGCACAGTAAAGAGAAAGGAATAAAAGGAATACAAAAAAAATCGATTTGAAATTTTGAAAGACTCAGTTAACTGTAAACTTACTAGGATATCTTTGTAATACTTCAACGTCGATGCCCTTATTACAAAGTATGCACACATGACGGTATACAAGGTGTGCTGATGAGGCTTTAGGCGTGGAGCAGGAAGCACTTGTGGCACTTGGCCCAGACAGTGTCCGGCGTCTTTTGCTCCTGTCTGAGCATCGGCCCTCCTCAGCAAGCTCTAGAGAATTGTTTTGAGTAGAAATATTGTTTTCTTTATGAGCAATACTATTTCTTAATATATAAATGTAAAAAAAATAAAAATAAATAAAATAAAATAAACTTACGATTAGCAATTGCAGTGGATATACTTTTCACACGATTGTAAAGTTTAGTTTTACAATCCTTATGGTATTGCAGCTCGGAGTCTTCTCCATTGTTCCAGGCCTCTGTAGTACTCTGTAATCTCCTGATCAGCTTTGCATCACCAACCTGCTCTGAATTTGTTAAGATCTGTGGGAGACCTCTTTTGGTGACGTTTATGAGCTTTTCTCTCTCAGTTTCAGGACCATCACAGATAAAACACATCAACTCACTGGACCCAGGTCCAGTCATGTCATCATCCGCACAGGCCTGAGAAAAGAAGACAATTTGTGTAACAACATACCCTACATGTCATGCACTATTTTGAGACACAATAAACCATGGACATGCCAATAAAATGGCAATGTCATGCATGCAGTAATTATAGACCTAACCAGAACATGACCTGGCTGTGATTACACCTAATTGTTGCTAGCTAGCTAAGTACAGCTAAACTGAAGGTCAGTGTCTGAGTCTGGACTAGTAGGCTACAGGGATATATTTCAATATTACTTTGAGATAAAATTGATATAGCAGTCATTTAACTAGAGACAACAGAATAGAAAGACTTACCATGGCAAGAGGTAACTTTCATGCCTACAACATGTTTTCTCTTTGAACTTCTACAGTAGGCTATGTCAAACGATCCTTTTTTCCAACGGCAGAAAATGAATAACCAACGGCAGAAAATGAATTACCAACGGCAGAAAATGAATTACCGTAATATTCGGCTCACCAATATATAGGACACAGTCTATTTTTGAGAACTGGTTGACAGAATAAAATATATAGGCTACTGCCTGGTGTAGGCCTATAGACCGCAGATTATTCTCCCACAGGGAAATGCCTTTTCTACAACTATTTGTTGATAACAGAATAGGTTGAACAAATTATTCCAAATGTTTTAATGTAGGTCTATTATCTGTTTAAACTGTCAGGCACTCGCATATAATTTAAGGCTATAGGCCTACATCACTACCGCTACAGTAGTAGAGAGAGGGAGAGAGAGGAATATTGGGAGAGCGCACATCAACATTACTGGTGGGCGTACAACAAACAAATAATATCCAAACAATATTATTTTCGAATAAATAAGTCCATGCACTAGCCTACAGTAATCCAAAACGTAAATAAATGGCACTTCAATTTCCTTGAACCGTAAAGACTGTTGAGAGAGAGCGCGCGCGCGCAAGCATCGAAAACAGCTTGATAGTGCAACAGATGCAATAATAACAAACACATTATTTTCAATAGAATAATAAAAGGCTTGAGTCGGCGATCAAACATGAAAAGCGTATCTGCAGACGAGTCTATATGAAGGCTACGGACGTGCAAGTGCAAGTGGTTTTAGCCTCCCGCAAAATCCATCCGTGGGTGCGAACGGGCCTAACGTCACTCAAATCCCAAAAACTCATCGGAGTTGTCGCTTTCACTTATACACCGAATATTACGGTATACGTAGCATGTGCAAAACAAGTGTAATCAGTATACAGTAACAGTGACTTCTTTCTTCAGTGGCAGTGATTTTAAAATGGTTTTCACAGTGGTTTTATCACAATTTAATATCCATAAACACTTGAATTTAGAGAAGTAGGCTAAAATGCAATAGGCCTAATATCAATATTTCATGAAGATAGATTCATTTTTAATCAAAAGTAATGGTTGGAATGAACTCAGCACCCAAAAATAACCCAAGATGGACACCCTACAACCTTTTGGAAAAAAAGTTTATTTTTCAATTTTTTCATCCAGGTCCTCCGGACACCCTGATTTAGATTGGCTCCCCAGAAGTTTCCCCGCAGATTTGGGTTGGAACCTTTTTTTTGGTGTTAGTAGACCCCTTGATGAACACATTAGTGAAGAAAGCTATTGGTAGAAAATTTTTTCACAGATGGTCAATGCAATCCACTAAAATTCCCTAACTAACAAGTCTTGCACAACTCTAACATCACAGCTAGGAGAGCGAATGAGAGAGACCACTAAAAAGGATTCTCTCACCTGTAGTACAATTTCAAATATAGAGTGATTATACATCATTGTAAATGAGAGCTTACTCTCAATTGATTCACAAGGTTAAATAAAGATTGAATGAATATGAAGCTAGTGGGGGGTAACAACCACACAACTGTGGAGAGAGAATGAGACACTTGGTTCTCTCCTCTACTGGTGTTCATGGCCATGGCCACACACCTGGTATACTCTAACCCTGATTTAAAGACATAAAAGTGGGGAAAACATTCTTGAGACGGTTCCTAAAACTGGAGAAAAAAAAACGGGAAAATGATATTCCTCTTCCCTCTCCTCATCACTCACTTCTGCATGGGGCTGAGCTCTACCCTGTCAGCAGTGGCAATACATGGGATAGCGGCTCAGCACACAGGAGAACTGCACAGAGAGGAAGGAGGAGAGAGAAAACCAACAACAAAAAAGGCAAGGGTTAATAACTGAGCGAATCTTGCAGGTTTGCACTACAGGGAAGCAATTGCTCAATTTCCCTGATATTGTGGCGTCACTGGTGTCAGTGATGTATCTTATGAATCTCACATGTCTACCGCTAACATTAACTCAATATCAATCTTCCCATTTGTTTATCCCGTCTATGGAAACGTATGTGCATTTGTACTTACGTGTGCCTGCCTATATTGATGATCAGGTGTTTCTCCACCTCAGGGCTGGCCAGACAGAACCATCAGAGACCATTGGGCTGAGCTGAGGAGAGAGCGACATGAGTGTATGTGTGCATATGAATATGGTGCTCTTCTTTTAATACTCATGAGGGCATTTAACTGAACAAGACTCACAGAGCCTGTGGTGCTGTCCCAGGACTGCCCCTGGCCACGCCTGTCCCCGTCTTAGCGCCTCTTCCTGTCCCGCTCACCTGCTTCTTTCTCAGTTCAAACAAGAACTGGGAGGTTGGCAACTGAGAGCATGGGAGGGGAGAGAGGGAGAGAGAGCGAGAGTGGGTGACCCTCTCGTTGGCTGACATGCACACTCCACAGGACCACGCGATTTCTGACACTTTTAGAGGAACAGGGCAACATGTCTACCATCCTTCACCCTCAGTAATTAAATAGATTTTGCAAGACCCTATATTAGTAGTCCACATCATGAGTACCTATTATGCAAAATTTGGATTTGTATGTGAGTGAAAACGTAGTACACAATTCTTTACCCGTTTGACAGCATGAGCAACCATTTCAACAGTTAAGAGTAACATGAAATCACATCCCAAAACCACCAAGATGGCTGCTGTAACCAAAAAAGCCAAGATGGCTGCTATAACAAATCCTGCTAGCTAGCCTAGCTCCGTTGTTGGGGCTTCTAGTATTCTGTTAATGTAAACTTCGGAAAAATGAATGCCTAAAAACGAACACCTACTAACGGTGTCGTGGGTTAATGCGAAATCAATGAGTAAGCTAATTATCTTATTTTATTCCAAATGATGAAACAGTACAAACGTGCAGGAGCTCGCGCGAGTCTGCTAGACTCTTGAAGACTCCACCATTGCCCGTAATTAGGAAACAATGACCCACGACAACACTTCAAAAAAGTTATAGTGTACACAACTGAAATATTCTCAAGTTGCCAAGCCAACATTACAATTTAAGCTACAATTACACAAAAGCTAAAGTTATAACAATCATTGCGACAGAGTAATTTACGTAGGCTACTTAGCTAGCCATGATGTACAGAAAAAGGCTAATCACGTTAGCTGGCTAGCTAGTTAGCTAACATTGGAAAGAGAGCATCTGCATATGGATAATCATTACAAAAGGGTAGCTTGCACATAACGTTGGTGTCATTTATCTGGGACGATACCAAAATACACAGCTAGCTATGTATACATTGAAATTGAGATACTTACAGGATCTGTGTTGTCGCGGGGATAAAGACAGGCGTGTTGGTCTTTCTCAATCGTTTCTGTTTCAAACAAAGTATAAACAAAGTATACCCTGTCGTCGTCGTCTTCTTCTTCTTCGCTGGGTTTAGTGGCGGATCGCAAACAACTTTAATGTGCATACAGCCACCTACTGAAGGTCTTCTGGACCGGCAAAGGGAGCTTAGACTGCGACAGCCAAAGGTGGCGGCATGAGGACACAACCGAAGCCATGGCCCAGCCATTAGCCCCTGCCAGGTCCTTCTGTAGCAGACCAAGCAAACTGGACACCTCCATCGCCTTGTTGACGAGGTCTTGGCCACCTCCTGAGAGGGCAGGGAGTAGGTGGGCCAGGTAGGAGCTAAGCAGCATGGCCGCATTCGTAAGGTGGGCCATAGAGGAGAGGATGCTGAAGAAAGAGCTCAGGAGTTGGTCACTGAGTCTCTCAGGTCCAGGTTTAAGCTTCGGCACCTTGTCGATAATCTCCTTATCAGGAAGGATCATGGCTGCCACCATGTCATCCATAGCGGGGTATCCAGCGATCCCCATGGATTCTTGCTCTGCCATGAACGTCCACGGCCTGGCATCCCTGGAAGGACGGAAACGCCCCTGCATCTTACCCCAGTATTCGCAGAAAGCCACAGCGAACTGGGGACAGGTGGGGATAAGGAGACTGTCATTGGCTGGTTCCTCCCACTCAAGGCCAAGGGAGACTGCCACTTTCTCCAGGAGAGCATGTGTCGCCTCAGAAGCCGCCGGTGGTTCTACTGAACCAGCACTGTCAGCATAGGAGGGGGCAATAGACCCAGCTGCTGATGGTGCGTCAGATCCAGCGCCTTCAAAATGCTGATACAGCACAGAGGCGCTGTCACTAAACTCCAGATCGTCTGGGGCATTAAGAGACAGAGTCGTCATCCTCCTCATCTAAGGCACTCACTTCCTCGCGCAGGTCAGCCTCTCTACGTTCGAGGAGGTCTAAGTTCTCAGTAGTAGAACGTTTAGAAGGAGGGGCACCTAGAGCAGCTGGGGGGGAACCCTGCCGACAGCGCACTGTACCAGATGGGGGGAGGCGAACATCCACAGCGGGAGAACGCTGCTGATGACCCATCGCCTCAGACCGGGGAAGGCGGTCAAGGGGCCTCTGTGAGGCTAAGACCTTCATTCTCCCCAAGCGAGCCATGTGCAGCTGCTCCCGCAGAATCTCACAGGACATGCAGCTTAAGGGGTCCTCTGCCGCCAATCGTGCATGGTCCAGTCCAAAACATTGCATACAGGTATCATGTGCATCCTCCACAGGCATGCGCGCATTGCACACCACACAGTGAAAAGGCATAGCTACCAAATGCACCCTATATAGCCTAGCTATATGGGGGGCTAACACTGTGGGGGCCAGATACTGTATTTCAGCACTCACACCCGTTTATATTAGCTTCTAGGTAAAATCGGGGTGAAGGACGGGGCTGTATACACACCGTATCCAGCTCACTAGATGATATAGGTGGTTGAGTGTCTGTATCTATATATATTATACTCTTACACGCCCGTTCAATAACTCACTCATGCCTGTGTATTATCCTCCAGCTGTTTACAGGGTGAAGGACAGAACTGTAGGTCTACACACCAACATATCTAGTTCACTAGATGATATAGCTGGTCGGGTGTGTACGTCTATTGTACTCTTACACGCCCGTTCACTTGCTCACTCACGCCTGTGTATTAGCTCCCAGCTGGCTACGGGGTGAAGGACAGAGCTGTAGGCCTACACACACCAACGTATCTAGATGATGGTTGAGTGTAATATAATAACTCTCACACGCCCGCTTATTAGCTCTCAACTTTATACGGGATGGAGACAGGACTGGGTTTGTGTGCTTGTGCAACTTTGTATGTGTTATCACTCGCCGAGCCGAGGGATCTCAGGCTCGTTCCCCATGGAACACACGAGGGAAAAAGACACTGACACAGACACTGACACAGATTCCATCTAAACTCCTAGCAAACAACATTGATATGAATTTACAATGTAGGATAGAAACTACAAGGAAGTACAGGAGAAATCCAAGTTCCACTGTCCCAGTCCTAGAGTGGGGAAAAAAAAGAAAAAGAACAAGCAGTCATAGAAAGGAAGATAGAGACAATTCCTCATTGAGGCCATTGGGGTGCAGAGTTTCCATGTAGAATATCCATTTTGATTCTGCTTGCAATAGTCTCTGTTCAAGGTTACCGCCCCTGCGGGTTTTGGTAACCTGTTGAATGGCACAAAAAGAGAGTGCAGATACAGGATGACCGGCCTCTTGAAAATGTCTAGCAACAGATGATGCAGCATCCTTCCTACGGATGGCACTTTTGTGCTCTATGATGCATGTCTTGATAGATCTATTTGTTTTGCCAATGTATTGGAGGCCACAAGGGCACGAGAGGAGGTAAACAACATTAGATGATGTGCATGTAAGACACTGTCTGATATCATAGGTCTTAGAAGTAATGTAACTGGTGAAAGTGCCTGTTTTCTTGGAATTCGCACATGCTGTGCATTTGCGACAGGGGAAGAATCCAGTCATCCCATCGAGGCGTCTTTGGACCCGAGTAGAGTGGGCAGAAGTGTCAGCTCGCACAAGGAAGTCCCTTTCCTTTCTAGCTCTGTAGTGAGGAAAAAGAGGAGGGTCAGAGAACAGTTTTTTGCAGACAGGGTCTACAGACAGGACATCCCAGTGTTTCCTTACAACATTCTTGATGTCTTGACCAAGAGGAGAGAAGGTGGTAGTGCAAACACATTAATATTTCTTCAGGGGTTCTCGATTGTTAGGTAAACTGACATCCATTGCGAACTTTATCCAAGGCAGTGTAGAGCCAACTCACGGGATACAGTCTCTTTTTAAAATAATCAAACATTTTACAGGCCTCAGTTTCAAAATCCTCACTGGTGGAGCAGATGCGTTTCAATCTCAAAAATTGAGAAAAAGGAAGACCCTTCTTTAAGGAGGTAGGGTGAAAACTTGTGGCATGTAGGATACTGTTTTTGTCAGTGGGTTTTGTATACAAGGTGGTGGAGATACAGTTGTCTTGTATACGTACCCTAGTATCTAAAAAAGAGACCTTGTGCATGCTGTGCTCTAAGCTAAACTTGATTCAGGGGGTCATGTCGTTTAAATAGGAGACATACTCGTGCAACACTAATCTAATGGCCCCTGCCACAGAAGAAAACAGTCGTCGATATACCTCTTATACATGAGAATATGATCAGATAATGGATAGTTGTTGAGGAAAAATGTATGTTCCAAATACCCTATGAACAGGTTGGCGAAGTCAGGACCAAAACTGGAACCCATCGAGACACCATGTGTTGGTAGGTAGAACTGTTCACCAAAAAGAAAAAAGTTTTTGGTTAGGACAAGATCGGCCATGGATATCAGAAATTCTGTGGGAGGTTCATAGGAAGGTCTAAGTTCTAAGAAATGTCTGAGAGCATCCAGGCCCTGCTCATGCTTGATATTAGTGTACAACGAGACCACATCTAGTGTGACTAGATAAACATCTGATGCAGTGGCCTGGATGTTAGTGTTAGAGAGGCATGTGGTGAAATCACCTGTATCCTTTAGGTAAGAAGGAAGTTGGACTACAAGGGGGCTCAGGCATCTGTCCAAGTAGATAGAGAGTGGTTCCAACAGGCTGTCATTGCAGGCTACTATAGGGTGGCCAGGGGGTTTCTCCAGGGATTTGTGCACCTTGGGTAGAGCATACATAACTGGTATGGTGGTCTTTTGTGAGGAACTTGAACTCAGACTGAGATATATGGCCCTCCATTAGGGCATCATAGAGAAAGACATCTATCTCCTGTTTGAATGCAACGGTAGGGTTCTTGTGTAGAGTAGTACATTGTGTCCTCAAGTTGGGAATGGATTTCATTCTCATAGCACTCTCTGTTCATGAGAACCAAACCATCACCTTTGTCTGCTGGTTTACAAATAATGTCCTTCATGTCACCCAAAGTAGACAGCATTTTCCTCTCACCTGCTCTGGGATCTTTACGCCTAATTGCTATGTACACTCACCCTATGTTTTTTCTGTGTGGTCATATAGGATGACTGCTCGATTACTAATTAGGTCAATTAGCTCCCCTTTTTTGGCATTTTCCAATTGCCGTCGCCTATATATACCATGCTGAAATGTTTGTATTCAGGGCTGAAGATGGTCTAATGTGACCTAAACGTTCCTCCTTTTTCTGTGTCCGTCTCCACATTAAACCACTTTTTATTTGCATCCTGAGTGCCTCCTCCTTTTTTGTCAGTGTGCGGGCTTTTTCTCCTATTTTTCCTCACTTACTTACCACCCTGACCACTGGCTACATTTAGCATTACAAAAACGAATTCATGCTATATGGGATATGGCAGCAAGCATTATGGTACAAACTAAAATGAGACTGAACACCATTAACAGTTTAGAACATTTTATTAGGCATACAAATACTACAAATAATTACTGTACAATGCAAAACAGATTAAAACTACACATATTTACAAGGATGAGGTGTACGCACAGATGTGTCACCTGACCCGCGTTATTCTAACAGATGCTTTAAAGGAGTAGTAAAGGGAAAAATCCTGTTTAGCCCTGTTTTAAGGTTACTTATGATCATATACAATAGTTTGGATCAAAAAGTTGACAAAACTAGCAATTTTGAGAAAGTCTGATAATTGCTCTACCACCGTTTTGGTCATACAATGGATGTGGGTGGGCACCATGAAAAATCATTCAAAAAACATGTTAAACTCTCAATTTCAAAGACAAGAAACTCATCGAGGTGTTAGTTGGCGTTCTGACATATAATTCGCCATAAAGTAAGATTCTAGTTCATCTGGAAAGGCTTTTTTAAATATTTAGCATATAACTATTTAGTTGCAGCACGTACGTGTGTATACTTCCGCAAACTAGGTAGCCTAGCAACATAAACAATAACAATAGCTACCGTAAGTAGTTCCGCTTCCTGAATCCCCTCTGCGGATTGATCTACACATCTACAATGGTCGCGTCAATACAAGTCAATGGATTTCATAAAATTATCAATAAAACCCTATAGGATTCATACTTTGCGGCGAATTTGATGTCAGAACACCAACGGACACAATTACACCCTCGGTGAGCTTCTTGTCTCTGAAATCTAGAGTTCAACATGTTTTTGAATGATTTTTCAAGGTGCCCACCCACATCCATTGTATGACCAAAACAGTGGTAGAGCAATTATCAACTTTCTCAAAAGTGCTAGTTTTGTCAATGTTTTGATCTGAACCATTGTATATGATCATAAGTAACCTTAATACAAGGCTAAACATGATGTTTCTCTTTACTACTCCTTTAAGGCATTCCGCACCACCACTCGCATGCCCAAAGAGGGTGTAGTAATACTCATTGACCCGTTGCTGTAGCTCATCTCGCACATTAGATGAACCTACCTTGTTCTCAAACTCCTAGTTATCTGTCTGGTTGTGATTTAATTATTACGAACAAAGCCCATCTATCTATAGTATCTATCTCTGTAACTGTTGTCGGGTCTATATCTGTTAACGCATATGGAACAAGGTATCGGGACAAGTAGAGGTTTAATACAGTAGGCTAGCTAGCTAGCAGAGTGTTTTCATATGGAATATGGCATCAGGACGAGTAAGCTAGCTAACGGAGCTGACTAGAGATATGTTTCAAATGGTTCACTCACTGCCTATTCCCTATGTAGTGTTACTCATAGTGAACTACATAGGGAATGATTTAACAGTTTTGGGACAATACATGGAATGTCATTGCGTAGGATATTCATGACGCAAACAAGCAGACGCGCCGATGACTGATGGCAGCAGGTTGAAATATCAGGTAGTATTCAGGTTCCATGTTTAGTTGAATGATAAATCCCATATAAATGGTTGGAATTCTAATGATGTGCAAGTGTGATTTTCTCAACTTTAGTGCTGTCTGCTAATAGCAGGCTGTGAAGCTGCACGATAAGTCTGTGATTGCAAGTTAGCTCACGACAGCAGCTTCTATAATATTAACGGTAGCTGTCGGTTTACAACGATGATTCCTGTAGCTATTGTGATGCTATTAGTTACACTTCTGTTTCTCGGGCAGGAACGGAGATGAACTTGCATCAGCAGCAAAGCAGCTACAGGAATGATCTTAACATTAGCTAACTGCTTTAGCCACTGATAGCTACCGTCTTCTTCACTTCTCCTTCGGTAAAACATGACACCGTTGTATTGTGGTATTGTGGAGTGCTTAGGCAGAAGCAGGAAGAGAAAACCGTCATGGGACCTTAAATCAGAAAAAATATGGAATGGTAGTGAACGGCGTGAGAAGCTTTGTAAGCTAGACTGCAACGTACACAAACACCATTCACGTGACACAGGGGTCAGACATCAGGGGTCATGGGTCAGCTAGCTAGCTAACTACTGTACCAGTTAGCTAAAAACTATGTGAACTCAAACTCCTTATTCTCTGTCTGGTTGTAATTTAATTATTACGAACAAAGCCTATCTATCTATAGTATCTATCTCTGTAACTGTCGTCGGGTCTATATCTGTTAATTAATGTTAATTAAAGGTATCGGGACAAGTAGAGGTTTAATACAGTGGTTTAATACAGTAGGCTAACTAGCTAGCGGTCTGTCACATTACGCATAGCCAGAAAAAAAAGTATGTACAATCTCTGGCTTACAACCCATTATCTGACAATTGTATATACAAAAGTTCTAAAAACAAAGTGTGCATCCTGTGGCAGGCAGACAGGGAACAGACCTCAGATCCCACTGAGGAAAAAAATGAAAAAGTAAAATTATTTACACAAACTATTTACAAAAAAGGCATCCATCCTGACGGGCTGGGAAGGGAGGTCTGGGAAGACGGGCTGGACTGGAGGCAGTGTTCGAAATGAACACCCGCCAAGCGGCAAATTATTTTTCATTTGGAGTGTGTTTTGGAAGGCACCCGACACTTTGGCAGGTGACTTTTTTGCAGCAAAATATGAGCATTGATGGTTCAGTGCTTAACAAAATATCAGCTTTTGTGGATCATAGCATGGACAACGTTTTTGCAATAAATATCAGCATTGACGCAGCGCAAGTAAGGTGGCTGCAGGTGGCTCATACAGCGCAGTGAGCGCACACGTGAATGAACGGTACTTGAAAAGAGCACTCTCGGTGGATCTGCTTGTTGTTGTGCCTCAAACTGCATCGAAGAGCTGTAAAATTATTTGGGGGCCTATCTCTAGCCTGCAAGGTAAAGTTACTAGGCTACTAATTGACTAACATTTCTGTTGTGTTATCAGGTGAACCAACGTACGTAGGCTATTCGCAGTAAGCGAACTTGTTGTCATCTAAGCTATATGCTACGTTAGCTGACTGGGACTGTCTTGTCACTAGCTAACGTTAGCTAGCTAATGTAGCTAACCATATTGTGCCAGACAGCCAAAACTAGCGTAACATATATTTGACATTGCTGGCTAGAATAACCAGTGTTGTGAAATAAGTTTTAACAACTGGTCAGTTGATATGTTGCACAGCAATCGAGCATGACAATATCATTAGGCCCAGGTTAATAACTAGAAAAGTCAACTTGCCCAGCTGTTTTCTGTCTCCTTCTCTCTGTATCTGTCTCTTTCTGTCTCTCTCTCGTGTCTGTCTGAGTGTAATGGACATTAAGGATCTGCTGGGATGACAGTGGAGAAAGGGGGGGAGGAGTGTCACTTGGACTGATATTGATGTTATGGTATAGCAGTGACAGCAAACTTGTTTTGTGAAATGTATACATTAGCCGTGATTGCTTGTTTGGTGTGGTTATACTGTTTGACTTTGTAAATGTTTGCTGTGTATGGAGTGATGAACACAAACTGTTTGCTCCTAAATGGACTTGGAACTGCTTGCCTGTCAATGCAAGGGCACAGGTTAATTGACACACTGGGGCGTTACTAATCAGTGCGCACTCGCCAGCCGTGTCCCGCACACCTTTATAAGAAGGAGGCGGACAGTCAAGAAGGGAAACTGTGAGCCGGTCGGACGTGCCGAAGTTGCTGCAGCCGCGCTGTGAACTGGATCCCTTCTGCTCTTCGTGCGGTGGCTCCCCTCTCTTCAGCCTGGGTCGGCGGATCCAGAGGACCGGGTCGAGACGGACGACAGCGTGTTTCTAATGGCCTGCATTTCCTGATGGAAAGGAAAGTGATCACGCTGTGCGTTGGTGGATCGGTTTGAAATTTGCCGGCTAGACTGAGCACTGATTGTATTTTCGCATTCCTCTCTGACAGCGCTCGACCGGCGGAGCGGAGTTCCTGGCACCGGAGTCCCGGACTGGACTGCACTGACGTGGGAGTTTCATTGGAGCACGCCTCCCTGCTGGCGCACCGGAAAACGCGGCTCTTTACAAGGACTGGAATGGACTCCTGAGAATTGACTTTTTGCGTGTCCTCGCACCGGACGGGTGGACAATCATTTTATTATTTTAAATACTTCACTCCTTGCAAGGTTTGGTTTTAAAGAATAGTAGCAATAAAAGAAATCATATCTTGCAACTTTAATCTGTGTCCTTCGTGCTGTGTTGGTGTGGCCGGGAACTTGAACCTGTGAAGTAGATAACAGTCGAGCCTGTTACATAAGTGGCGTTGTCGGCAGGATTCCCTTTTCCACACCACACAGTACAGAATGGCAGATGAGAGTAGAGCACAGCCTGTAGCTGCAGAATCTGGTGAACATGGTGTATCTCAAGAAAATGGGGCCATGCTAGGAAATGCTAATGCTAGCCAGCCAGTGATAAATGCGATGATGGTGCCTTGGTTTATGGGGGTCCCATGGATCCCAAAATTTAATGGTGACCAAAGTAAAATGAGTTTTTCAGAATGGAATGGGCAGGTTCAGGCTATGTTGAGGGCACAAGGTTTAAATGAGGAACAGAAAATTGACTTTATTTTTGGAGCTCTTCAGGGGGAAGCAAGGAGGGAGGTGCGGCTACTGGACCAGACTAAACGTGCAACTAGTGCAGCCATTCTGGAGGAATTAAAGAGACTGTATGGACGTGTAGTTCCAGTAG
Organism: Borostomias antarcticus; assembly: GCF_949987555.1. Taxonomy (NCBI): domain Eukaryota; kingdom Metazoa; phylum Chordata; class Actinopteri; order Stomiiformes; family Stomiidae; genus Borostomias; species Borostomias antarcticus. The sequence goes on from NC_140242.1 coordinate 15,310,085, forward strand.
CCCAGCTCCGTGCACAGTTTTTTAAGTGTCACCAGCAGGAGGAGGAAACTGTTGCAGCCTATATCCTCAGGCTCAGGGAAATTTTCTCCTCATGGCGAGACCATGAACCAGATGGATCTGCCCAGGACGAAACAACCGTGAGGGACCAGCTCGTCCTGGGTTTGAGGCCTGGCATGGTACAGCAGGAACTGCAACGTCAGGTGCGTAGAAACCCTGCAATGTCCTTTAGTGAGGTGTCTAGTGAAGCCAGAGCATTGGGAGCAGAATTTAAGATGGAGTTTGCCTGTGCATCACGCATCGCAGCACCACAGCCTCGACCAGCCATGACAACTAACTTGGAAGAGTGGAGGGAGACAGTAAGAGCTGAACTAAAAAAAGAAATGCAAGACCAATTGTCTGTCCTTAAAGAGACTCTTAGAGAAGAAATTCAACGTCAACTTTCCCCACAAAATGCTCCTGTTGTGCACAGGGATCCACCCCCGGCCCCTAGAGGGAGGATTCAGGATGGCCGCTATGCCCCGTCTCCCAGACAAAGATTTGAGTGGGACCAACAGGGCCAACCCATTTGTAGAGGTTGCGGGGAGGCAGGCCACATTCAGAGGCGCTGCCCACATGAGAGGAGGCAGTTAAACTAACAACCCCAGCCACTGAGAGCCGAGTGGTTGGGGAGCAAGACCAATCAAACCAAACCGACAAACCATCTATGGTTGGGGTATGTCCAGGGGTTGAAATATTGGTTGCAGGGGTGAAGGTGCCCTGCTTGCTTGACACAGGTTCACAAGTGACACTTTTTAGTGAATCTTTCTTCCAGAAATGGCTGAGTGGGGTGCAGAAGCAGAGCCCACAAGACCTGCACTGGCTTACCTTGAAGGCTGCCAACGGACTGCAGATCCCTTACACCGGCTATGCCATCTTAGATTTTTCGGTGGGAGGAGTAACCATACCAGGCAAAGGGGTCATCATAGTCAAAGATGAGTGCCTGAATTCTGAAAGAGGTATTCTAGGGATGAATGTTATTTCACACTGCTGGAAAGAACTGTTTCAGGGGGTCCACCCTGGTCTGACAGTGTTTGGTGCCACCATGTCCTCAGAGGCCAAAGGAGAGTGGGAACGAGCTTTTGCTGTCTGTAGGAGGGTGTCTCTGGTTGAACCGCAAGATGAGCAGGTTAGAGTGGCCCGGCTGACCCGCCAAGATCCAGTCTATGTACCCCCAAATAGCGAGATGGTGCTCTGGACCCACCTACACGGAGCCAAGACCCCATCTGATTTCTGTGCCTTGGTGGAGGGCCTGGAAAGGGACGATGAATGGCAAGTGGCCCGGACCGTCACCCAGGTGGTGAAAGGACGCCTCCCCATACAGGTATGTAACCTGAATCCCTACCCCATCTTAATACCTCAACGGCGCCCTCTTGCGAATGTGTTACAGGTTGACCCAAGCCAAATCCGTGGGGAAAAGGACCTAGTGTTGAAGGCGTCAGACCCAGGCGTGGTAGAGGTGGATGTCCAGGCAAATCACATCACCCTGGAAGACCAGCATCCAGTCACTCTGCTGAAAGGTGAGGGATTGTCAACAGAACAACAGCTGAAGATGGACTCCCTGTTGCAGCGGTGGAAAGGGGTCTTCGCAGCAGGAGAGGAGGATTTTGGACAGACTAGTGCTGTTCGCCACTCAATCCCTACTGGCTCTGCACCACCCAGCAGGGAGCGCTACAGGCCAATTCCACCTAGCCTCTACCCTGAGCTAAGGGGACTCCTCCAAAATATGCTGGACAATGATGTCATTAAGGAGAGTTCTAGCCCTTGGGCAGCGCCTATCGTCCTGGTGAAGAAGAAGGATGGCTCCTGGCGCTTCTGCGTGGATTACAGGAAGCTTAATGCCCTCACCCACAAAGATGCATACCCCTTGCCCAGGATAGAAGAATCACTCACCAGTTTAAAACAAGCCTCTTGGTACTCGACCCTCGACCTTGCCAGTGGCTATTGGCAGGTGGAGGTGGATCCAAAGGACCGTGAAAAAACGGCATTCACCACCCCCATGGGCCTCTATGAGTTCCAGAGAATGCCTTTTGGCCTCTGCAATGCGCCAGCGACCTTCCAGCGCTTAATGCAGCGGTGCCTGGGAGGACAAGTGAACGAGTCTCTTCTGATCTACCTGGATGATGTCATTGTGTATTCTCTTGATTTCGAAACCCACATTGCACATCTTGAGCAGGTCTTTGAAAAGTTGGCAGCCCATGGCCTGAAGTTGCAGCCTCATAAATGCCACCTGTTCCAAAGAAAAGTCACCTACCTCGGCCACGTCATCTCCAGGGATGGTGTATCCACAGACCCTGAAAAGACTGCTGTTGTGATGGACTGGCCTGCCCTTTCGACCATCAAGCAGGTACGATCATTCCTCGGGTTTGTGGGGTACTACCGGAGGTTTATAAAAGGTTTTTCTAAAATAGCAGCACCCCTTCATGCTCTCCTAGTAGGTACAGCCAGCATGCAGAAAAGAAAGAGTGCCATTGACTGGACTCCAGACTGCCAGGTGGCATTTGACACCCTGAAGACTGCTTTGGTGAGTGCCCCAGTTCTGGCCTTTGCTGATTTTTCAAAGCCATTTCATCTGTACACTGATGCTAGCCTAGGAGGTTTGGGGGCTGTGCTGGCGCAGATACAGGAAGGTCGAGAGAGAGTAATTGCTTATGCCAGTAGAAGCTTAAGCCCCAACGAGAGGAATGACCAGAACTACAGTTCTTTTAAACTGGAGTTTTTAGCTCTCAAGTGGGCTGTTACTGAAAAGTTTAAGGACTATCTGTGGGGCAACAAATTTCTAGCTTTTACAGACAACAACCCTCTTGTCCACCTGGACACGGCACACTTGGGGGCCACAGAACAGCGGTGGGTGGCCCAGTTGGCAAATTTTGACTTTGAACTCAAGTATCGTCCTGGTATTGCCAACCGTAACGCTGATGTCTTGTCTAGATTGCCACAGGAGGCCGGCCAGAATCCAGCAGGCACATGTGGAGACGGCAGCAGTGGAGCCGGAGACTGCCCCGGAAACTGGAGACCATTGGAAGGACTGGCAGGACAGGGATCAAATCCTGGAACAGGTGAAGCGGTGGGTAGCAGGAGGTCGCCTTCCAGGAGCAGAGCACAGGAAAGCAAGCCAGCCCATGGTAAGACGCCTCTTGAGGGAATGGAGCCGGCTACACATCCAAGAGGGTGTTTTAAAGCGGAAAGCCCTTGAGCGGCATACTAGGTTGAGTCTCTCCCAAATTGTGGTACCCACAAATCGGACCCGTGAGCTGTGGGAGAAGTACCACAACACATCTGGCCACATGGGTGTGGCTAAGATGGAAGGCTTACTGAGGAGAACCTTTTACTGGCCAGGGATGGGCACCGATCTCCAGGAGTGGGCATCTAACTGTACAGGCTGCGTTCAACAGAAAAGAGGCCCAGAGGTAAGGGCACCCATGGTGCCTATTTTTACATCATACCCCTTGGAGACCGTTTCAATGGATTATCTGTCCCTGGGTCGGCATGGTGATGCTTACCCCTATTTGTTGGTTATCACTGATCTGTTCTCCAAGTATGGATGGGCCATCCCTACGAAAGACCAGACAGCAGCCACCACGACGCGTGTTCTTTGGCGCCATCTCATCCAGCCATGGGGGTGCCCGGAACGCATCCTGTCTGACCAAGGGGCAGCCTTCAAGTCAGCTCTGGTTGCACAGTTGTGCAGCCTCTATGGGTGTTCCAAAATCAGAACTACACCCTACAGGCCGCAAGGAAATGGGGCCTGTGAAAGACTCAACAGGACTCTTTTGTCCCTTTTAGGAGCACTGAGCCGCGAGGACCAAGCACACTGGCCAGATCATTTGCCCACCCTGCTCCAGATGTACAATAACACCCCTCATGAGACGACAGGGCTGACCCCCCACTTTGTCATGTTTGGCCGACATGCCCGCCTGCTTGTGGAAACAGCTGTAGGAGCACCTCCGCTGACTCAAAGACATGACTTGGAGGGCTGGGTTCACCGACACAACCAGACCCTACAAAAGGTCTACCGACAGGTGGCAGCAGCAACAAGAGAGAACCGGATGCGAGACAAGGAGAGGTATGACCAGAGAGCAAAGCACCTCCCCTTGTTGCCTGGAGAGCGAGTACTCCTGCGCAACTTTCGTCGCCGAGAACAAGGCAAGCTGGCACCTCACTGGCAGCCCCAACCCTATGTGATCCTGGCTCAGTCACGCCCGGGCCTGCCAGTTTTCCAGATCAAGCCAGAGGGAAAAGAAGGTCCCGTTAGGACAATTCATCGGAACCATCTCCGGCCTTGCCCTTTTAACCCCCCAGAAGAGCCACAAGCTCTAGAGACTGAAATGACTAACCCCACCTTTTCCACTGCCCAACTCCCCAGGCCTTTATTGTTACCTCTGACCCTTGGGCCCACCGCAGCTGTTTCTCCTACAGCCCCGGTGGAAGATGATGCAGTAGCCCCTCCCCTGGGGCCACCAGCAGGACGAGAGCCTATGGATGAACCCCCCCTGAGAAGGTCAGCGAGAGAGAATAGTGGTAGGCCTCCAGACAGATATGGACATTAAGACCTTGTCGGGACGACAAGTGATAAAGGGGGGAGGAGTGTAATGGACATTAAGGATCTGCTGGGATGACAGTGGAGAAAGGGGGGGAGGAGTGTCACTTGGACTGATATTGATGTTATGGTATAGCAGTGACAGCAAACTTGTTTTGTGAAATGTATACATTAGCCGTGATTGCTTGTTTGGTGTGGTTATACTGTTTGACTTTGTAAATGTTTGCTGTGTATGGAGTGATGAACACAAACTGTTTGCTCCTAAATGGACTTGGAACTGCTTGCCTGTCAATGCAAGGGCACAGGTTAATTGACACACTGGGGCGTTACTAATCAGTGCGCACTCGCCAGCCGTGTCCCGCACACCTTTATAAGAAGGAGGCGGACAGTCAAGAAGGGAAACTGTGAGCCGGTCGGACGTGCCGAAGTTGCTGCAGCCGCGCTGTGAACTGGATCCCTTCTGCTCTTCGTGCGGTGGCTCCCCTCTCTTCAGCCTGGGTCGGCGGATCCAGAGGACCGGGTCGAGACGGACGACAGCGTGTTTCTAATGGCCTGCATTTCCTGATGGAAAGGAAAGTGATCACGCTGTGCGTTGGTGGATCGGTTTGAAATTTGCCGGCTAGACTGAGCACTGATTGTATTTTCGCATTCCTCTCTGACAGCGCTCGACCGGCGGAGCGGAGTTCCTGGCACCGGAGTCCCGGACTGGACTGCACTGACGTGGGAGTTTCATTGGAGCACGCCTCCCTGCTGGCGCACCGGAAAACGCGGCTCTTTACAAGGACTGGAATGGACTCCTGAGAATTGACTTTTTGCGTGTCCTCGCACCGGACGGGTGGACAATCATTTTATTATTTTAAATACTTCACTCCTTGCAAGGTTTGGTTTTAAAGAATAGTAGCAATAAAAGAAATCATATCTTGCAACTTTAATCTGTGTCCTTCGTGCTGTGTTGGTGTGGCCGGGAACTTGAACCTGTGAAGTAGATAACAGTCGAGCCTGTTACATAAGTGGCGTTGTCGGCAGGATTCCCTTTTCCACACCACACAGTACAGAATGGCAGATGAGAGTAGAGCACAGCCTGTAGCTGCAGAATCTGGTGAACATGGTGTATCTCAAGAAAATGGGGCCATGCTAGGAAATGCTAATGCTAGCCAGCCAGTGATAAATGCGATGATGGTGCCTTGGTTTATGGGGGTCCCATGGATCCCAAAATTTAATGGTGACCAAAGTAAAATGAGTTTTTCAGAATGGAATGGGCAGGTTCAGGCTATGTTGAGGGCACAAGGTTTAAATGAGGAACAGAAAATTGACTTTATTTTTGGAGCTCTTCAGGGGGAAGCAAGGAGGGAGGTGCGGCTACTGGACCAGACTAAACGTGCAACTAGTGCAGCCATTCTGGAGGAATTAAAGAGACTGTATGGACGTGTAGTTCCAGTAGCCCAGCTCCGTGCACAGTTTTTTAAGTGTCACCAGCAGGAGGAGGAAACTGTTGCAGCCTATATCCTCAGGCTCAGGGAAATTTTCTCCTCATGGCGAGACCATGAACCAGATGGATCTGCCCAGGACGAAACAACCGTGAGGGACCAGCTCGTCCTGGGTTTGAGGCCTGGCATGGTACAGCAGGAACTGCAACGTCAGGTGCGTAGAAACCCTGCAATGTCCTTTAGTGAGGTGTCTAGTGAAGCCAGAGCATTGGGAGCAGAATTTAAGATGGAGTTTGCCTGTGCATCACGCATCGCAGCACCACAGCCTCGACCAGCCATGACAACTAACTTGGAAGAGTGGAGGGAGACAGTAAGAGCTGAACTAAAAAAAGAAATGCAAGACCAATTGTCTGTCCTTAAAGAGACTCTTAGAGAAGAAATTCAACGTCAACTTTCCCCACAAAATGCTCCTGTTGTGCACAGGGATCCACCCCCGGCCCCTAGAGGGAGGATTCAGGATGGCCGCTATGCCCCGTCTCCCAGACAAAGATTTGAGTGGGACCAACAGGGCCAACCCATTTGTAGAGGTTGCGGGGAGGCAGGCCACATTCAGAGGCGCTGCCCACATGAGAGGAGGCAGTTAAACTAACAACCCCAGCCACTGAGAGCCGAGTGGTTGGGGAGCAAGACCAATCAAACCAAACCGACAAACCATCTATGGTTGGGGTATGTCCAGGGGTTGAAATATTGGTTGCAGGGGTGAAGGTGCCCTGCTTGCTTGACACAGGTTCACAAGTGACACTTTTTAGTGAATCTTTCTTCCAGAAATGGCTGAGTGGGGTGCAGAAGCAGAGCCCACAAGACCTGCACTGGCTTACCTTGAAGGCTGCCAACGGACTGCAGATCCCTTACACCGGCTATGCCATCTTAGATTTTTCGGTGGGAGGAGTAACCATACCAGGCAAAGGGGTCATCATAGTCAAAGATGAGTGCCTGAATTCTGAAAGAGGTATTCTAGGGATGAATGTTATTTCACACTGCTGGAAAGAACTGTTTCAGGGGGTCCACCCTGGTCTGACAGTGTTTGGTGCCACCATGTCCTCAGAGGCCAAAGGAGAGTGGGAACGAGCTTTTGCTGTCTGTAGGAGGGTGTCTCTGGTTGAACCGCAAGATGAGCAGGTTAGAGTGGCCCGGCTGACCCGCCAAGATCCAGTCTATGTACCCCCAAATAGCGAGATGGTGCTCTGGACCCACCTACACGGAGCCAAGACCCCATCTGATTTCTGTGCCTTGGTGGAGGGCCTGGAAAGGGACGATGAATGGCAAGTGGCCCGGACCGTCACCCAGGTGGTGAAAGGACGCCTCCCCATACAGGTATGTAACCTGAATCCCTACCCCATCTTAATACCTCAACGGCGCCCTCTTGCGAATGTGTTACAGGTTGACCCAAGCCAAATCCGTGGGGAAAAGGACCTAGTGTTGAAGGCGTCAGACCCAGGCGTGGTAGAGGTGGATGTCCAGGCAAATCACATCACCCTGGAAGACCAGCATCCAGTCACTCTGCTGAAAGGTGAGGGATTGTCAACAGAACAACAGCTGAAGATGGACTCCCTGTTGCAGCGGTGGAAAGGGGTCTTCGCAGCAGGAGAGGAGGATTTTGGACAGACTAGTGCTGTTCGCCACTCAATCCCTACTGGCTCTGCACCACCCAGCAGGGAGCGCTACAGGCCAATTCCACCTAGCCTCTACCCTGAGCTAAGGGGACTCCTCCAAAATATGCTGGACAATGATGTCATTAAGGAGAGTTCTAGCCCTTGGGCAGCGCCTATCGTCCTGGTGAAGAAGAAGGATGGCTCCTGGCGCTTCTGCGTGGATTACAGGAAGCTTAATGCCCTCACCCACAAAGATGCATACCCCTTGCCCAGGATAGAAGAATCACTCACCAGTTTAAAACAAGCCTCTTGGTACTCGACCCTCGACCTTGCCAGTGGCTATTGGCAGGTGGAGGTGGATCCAAAGGACCGTGAAAAAACGGCATTCACCACCCCCATGGGCCTCTATGAGTTCCAGAGAATGCCTTTTGGCCTCTGCAATGCGCCAGCGACCTTCCAGCGCTTAATGCAGCGGTGCCTGGGAGGACAAGTGAACGAGTCTCTTCTGATCTACCTGGATGATGTCATTGTGTATTCTCTTGATTTCGAAACCCACATTGCACATCTTGAGCAGGTCTTTGAAAAGTTGGCAGCCCATGGCCTGAAGTTGCAGCCTCATAAATGCCACCTGTTCCAAAGAAAAGTCACCTACCTCGGCCACGTCATCTCCAGGGATGGTGTATCCACAGACCCTGAAAAGACTGCTGTTGTGATGGACTGGCCTGCCCTTTCGACCATCAAGCAGGTACGATCATTCCTCGGGTTTGTGGGGTACTACCGGAGGTTTATAAAAGGTTTTTCTAAAATAGCAGCACCCCTTCATGCTCTCCTAGTAGGTACAGCCAGCATGCAGAAAAGAAAGAGTGCCATTGACTGGACTCCAGACTGCCAGGTGGCATTTGACACCCTGAAGACTGCTTTGGTGAGTGCCCCAGTTCTGGCCTTTGCTGATTTTTCAAAGCCATTTCATCTGTACACTGATGCTAGCCTAGGAGGTTTGGGGGCTGTGCTGGCGCAGATACAGGAAGGTCGAGAGAGAGTAATTGCTTATGCCAGTAGAAGCTTAAGCCCCAACGAGAGGAATGACCAGAACTACAGTTCTTTTAAACTGGAGTTTTTAGCTCTCAAGTGGGCTGTTACTGAAAAGTTTAAGGACTATCTGTGGGGCAACAAATTTCTAGCTTTTACAGACAACAACCCTCTTGTCCACCTGGACACGGCACACTTGGGGGCCACAGAACAGCGGTGGGTGGCCCAGTTGGCAAATTTTGACTTTGAACTCAAGTATCGTCCTGGTATTGCCAACCGTAACGCTGATGTCTTGTCTAGATTGCCACAGGAGGCCGGCCAGAATCCAGCAGGCACATGTGGAGACGGCAGCAGTGGAGCCGGAGACTGCCCCGGAAACTGGAGACCATTGGAAGGACTGGCAGGACAGGGATCAAATCCTGGAACAGGTGAAGCGGTGGGTAGCAGGAGGTCGCCTTCCAGGAGCAGAGCACAGGAAAGCAAGCCAGCCCATGGTAAGACGCCTCTTGAGGGAATGGAGCCGGCTACACATCCAAGAGGGTGTTTTAAAGCGGAAAGCCCTTGAGCGGCATACTAGGTTGAGTCTCTCCCAAATTGTGGTACCCACAAATCGGACCCGTGAGCTGTGGGAGAAGTACCACAACACATCTGGCCACATGGGTGTGGCTAAGATGGAAGGCTTACTGAGGAGAACCTTTTACTGGCCAGGGATGGGCACCGATCTCCAGGAGTGGGCATCTAACTGTACAGGCTGCGTTCAACAGAAAAGAGGCCCAGAGGTAAGGGCACCCATGGTGCCTATTTTTACATCATACCCCTTGGAGACCGTTTCAATGGATTATCTGTCCCTGGGTCGGCATGGTGATGCTTACCCCTATTTGTTGGTTATCACTGATCTGTTCTCCAAGTATGGATGGGCCATCCCTACGAAAGACCAGACAGCAGCCACCACGACGCGTGTTCTTTGGCGCCATCTCATCCAGCCATGGGGGTGCCCGGAACGCATCCTGTCTGACCAAGGGGCAGCCTTCAAGTCAGCTCTGGTTGCACAGTTGTGCAGCCTCTATGGGTGTTCCAAAATCAGAACTACACCCTACAGGCCGCAAGGAAATGGGGCCTGTGAAAGACTCAACAGGACTCTTTTGTCCCTTTTAGGAGCACTGAGCCGCGAGGACCAAGCACACTGGCCAGATCATTTGCCCACCCTGCTCCAGATGTACAATAACACCCCTCATGAGACGACAGGGCTGACCCCCCACTTTGTCATGTTTGGCCGACATGCCCGCCTGCTTGTGGAAACAGCTGTAGGAGCACCTCCGCTGACTCAAAGACATGACTTGGAGGGCTGGGTTCACCGACACAACCAGACCCTACAAAAGGTCTACCGACAGGTGGCAGCAGCAACAAGAGAGAACCGGATGCGAGACAAGGAGAGGTATGACCAGAGAGCAAAGCACCTCCCCTTGTTGCCTGGAGAGCGAGTACTCCTGCGCAACTTTCGTCGCCGAGAACAAGGCAAGCTGGCACCTCACTGGCAGCCCCAACCCTATGTGATCCTGGCTCAGTCACGCCCGGGCCTGCCAGTTTTCCAGATCAAGCCAGAGGGAAAAGAAGGTCCCGTTAGGACAATTCATCGGAACCATCTCCGGCCTTGCCCTTTTAACCCCCCAGAAGAGCCACAAGCTCTAGAGACTGAAATGACTAACCCCACCTTTTCCACTGCCCAACTCCCCAGGCCTTTATTGTTACCTCTGACCCTTGGGCCCACCGCAGCTGTTTCTCCTACAGCCCCGGTGGAAGATGATGCAGTAGCCCCTCCCCTGGGGCCACCAGCAGGACGAGAGCCTATGGATGAACCCCCCCTGAGAAGGTCAGCGAGAGAGAATAGTGGTAGGCCTCCAGACAGATATGGACATTAAGACCTTGTCGGGACGACAAGTGATAAAGGGGGGAGGAGTGTAATGGACATTAAGGATCTGCTGGGATGACAGTGGAGAAAGGGGGGGAGGAGTGTCACTTGGACTGATATTGATGTTATGGTATAGCAGTGACAGCAAACTTGTTTTGTGAAATGTATACATTAGCCGTGATTGCTTGTTTGGTGTGGTTATACTGTTTGACTTTGTAAATGTTTGCTGTGTATGGAGTGATGAACACAAACTGTTTGCTCCTAAATGGACTTGGAACTGCTTGCCTGTCAATGCAAGGGCACAGGTTAATTGACACACTGGGGCGTTACTAATCAGTGCGCACTCGCCAGCCGTGTCCCGCACACCTTTATAAGAAGGAGGCGGACAGTCAAGAAGGGAAACTGTGAGCCGGTCGGACGTGCCGAAGTTGCTGCAGCCGCGCTGTGAACTGGATCCCTTCTGCTCTTCGTGCGGTGGCTCCCCTCTCTTCAGCCTGGGTCGGCGGATCCAGAGGACCGGGTCGAGACGGACGACAGCGTGTTTCTAATGGCCTGCATTTCCTGATGGAAAGGAAAGTGATCACGCTGTGCGTTGGTGGATCGGTTTGAAATTTGCCGGCTAGACTGAGCACTGATTGTATTTTCGCATTCCTCTCTGACAGCGCTCGACCGGCGGAGCGGAGTTCCTGGCACCGGAGTCCCGGACTGGACTGCACTGACGCGGGAGTTTCATTGGAGCACGCCTCCCTGCTGGCGCACCGGAAAACGCGGCTCTTTACAAGGACTGGAATGGACTCCTGAGAATTGACTTTTTGCGTGTCCTCGCACCGGACGGGTGGACAATCATTTTATTATTTTAAATACTTCACTCCTTGCAAGGTTTGGTTTTAAAGAATAGTAGCAATAAAAGAAATCATATCTTGCAACTTTAATCTGTGTCCTTCGTGCTGTGTTGGTGTGGCCGGGAACTTGAACCTGTGAAGTAGATAACAGTCGAGCCTGTTACATAAGTGGCGTTGTCGGCAGGATTCCCTTTTCCACACCACACAGTACAGAATGGCAGATGAGAGTAGAGCGCAGCCTGTAGCTGCAGAATCTGGTGAACATGGTGTATCTCAAGAAAATGGGGCCATGCTAGGAAATGCTAATGCTAGCCAGCCAGTGATAAATGCGATGATGGTGCCTTGGTTTATGGGGGTTTATGTGCTGTGTTGGTGTGGCCGGGAACTTGAACCTGTGAAGTAGATAACAGTCGAGCCTGTTACATGAGTCTCTCCATCCCTCTGTTTCTCTCTGTCTGTTTCTCTCCCTCTGTTTCTGTCGGTCTCTCTGTCCCCCGCTCTCTCAGGGATGTGATTGTTCCTTATTAAACAGGATTTCCTGTTTTTCTGACCTGATTGGCTAAATTTGTCTTAGGACTGTTCTGCTCCACCATCAGTAATTGGCTACTATGTGGTCACTTTTCCTTTGGAGAATCTGACACAAGTTCTGCCATCTCTGAGCAATCCATCCAGTGCAGAGTCCAGTCAGGCAAACGATACTTACGATACTCTGACGGTAACAGATGTTTCAATGATTCACAGGTCTGACAAGTTGACACATTATCGTTGCCAGCTGCTGTTCTCTGGCTTCAGTCTCTAGCCCTAGTGGCCAGACTGATGGAGGGCTGAAGAGGTGGTATGTACTTTAGTCAGATTTTCACATATACACAGGAACTCTGAAGTTCTTAGTGACCATTATGTAGCCTACCTCTCCCAGATGGTGGAGCAGAAAAGTGCTATCCACCTGAAGTGGAGGGTCCTGTGTTGATATCATCAGATCTAAAAGAAATTATATAACAGGCCCAGGCTAGTGCCATAAACTATTCAGAAAAATACACTCATGTATGTATGCGCGCACACTCTCTCTCTCTCTCTCTCTCTCTCACACACACATACCATAGCCATACAACATGATAATATGCTTAAATATAATTACATGTCCTCACATGCTCTGCACTCTTGTGTATTTTTCTGCTTTTTTATACATAGACAATCACATGCCTGCTCTCTCTCTTTCTCTCTGAGACTGTGCGTCTCTCTCTCTCTCTCGAGTGTGTGTTAACACACACTGTGTGTCCGTCGGTCTCTCTGTCCCTGTCCTTCTCTGTCTCTCTCTGTCTCCCTGGCCTCTGTCTTGTCAGAGGGCCGCTGTGCCTAATCGTAAACACATCACACCCCAGCCGCCAGAGGGGCGCTGTGCCTAAACACTTTGATTGATGTGTATAGGCATAGCTTCCCTCTGGCAGCCAGGCCGTTGAATCACTGTCGTCCAGCCATATGGATGGCCTTATGGTCAGTTTGCTCCTTTGATTTTGATACTTTATTTTTATGTTTTGCTTGATTGGGCTTCGCTTGAGTGGGCTAAAAAGCCAAGTTTGGTTTTAAAGTTCTGATAATGTTAATAATTATCTATTACAGAGGCGGTGAAGCGTTGGAGCCCGACTGCAAGAGACAGCGACATTGCATACTTCGCCGGCGACTACCTGAAGCATGCCCCTGGACAGTCTGGGGGAGGGGGTTACAACCCCCGCAGTGCTGTGAATAGGGCAGCATATGCTACGCCCTCCCCACCCCATCAGTCCTCTCCATAACTGCCTGGTGATTAGATATGTAGAGACGTGACACTGGAGATTTTCTGGAGATAGTGAGTGATTTGTTTATAGTGTATAATCCACAGGAATCACAGACAGGTAGTGAGGAGAGACTTGACACTGGAGATTTTGGTTTTGACAGTTCAGTCCATAAATTAGATGTTGTTCAATCTTGGATGGATGTTCACTGGGTTCTGAAGGCATTTAGACGAGTTGTAATAAGCCTACACTGATTCGGACTGCAGAGATCTTAAGTTCTTAACTGCAATAGCGTACTTGAAGTAATTATTTTATTTATTTTATGTATGTGTGTGTGACTGTATACAAATGTAGATTGGTACTCTGGGACATTTCTGTTATCTTATGCAGAATGCAGACCAGAAAAAAACAACATATTTTTGTATTGTAAAATGTGTGTTCATTGCCCCCCTCAACGATTTAGTGACCAGTCAAGGTCATCAAGAAGTCATCCTGAATTTGTCCATATCCACATGTGATCTGGCCTATTCTGGGACGTCTCTGAAAGACGTCATGATGGCGTTATGACAACGTCTTTCAGAGACTTTCAGGACTAAGCCAGATCACGTCTGTTTTGGCGATTTTTTTAACGTCTTTTCAGGGCGCCATCATAACGACTTTTTAATGACCTAAAAAAAACGGCCAGTTAAGGTCATTAGAAAGTCGTTATGATGGCATCCTGAAAAGACGTCAAAAAAATTGCCAAAACAGACGTGATCTGGCTTAGTCCTGGACGTCGCTGATGCTGCTGGGTAAGGACATAATGAAATGGCTGTTAACACACTACTCGCATACATTCACAAAAAAGTGTTGACAATTCATTGGAAGCATGCCGTGTCACTGGATAGGATAAATCATTTTAACTGACTGACATCACATACCTTTTTGCATCGAGCAGGGGCATGTTTCAGCGTCTCCTGCAGCTGGGCAGACACCTCTGTCACAGTAGTATTTGGCCTACAGGCCATAACTGCACCTTTTATCAAGAAAGGGAATTGTCTCAATTCACATGGCATGAAACAAAGATAATGTATTATTTTGCGAAAATATGAACAATTTCTTATAATATGACATTGTAGAGCATATGTGTCAAACTCAAGGCCCGCGGGCCCGCCATGTCATTTTATGTGGCCCGCGAGAGCTTAAAAGTTTTGAGTGTCTAAAAATAAATACCAAAAAATAAATTAAGAGCGTGCTTTGACCAAAAACTACATTTGCCACAATGCCTTTCGACTACGCTAGCCGCGGCAGTGTCCATGCCAACGAGTGGAATTGAGATATAAATAATGATCCCAAAATGTCCAGAAAGAGAAAAGTTGATGCAGACGGAAGACTGTTTCAAGAAAGATGGGAAGGCGAATACTTGTTTGTGCTTCAAGGAGAAAGACCGGTATGTCTTTTGTGTTACGAGGCGGTGTCGGTTGTCAAAGAGTACAATCTGCGTCGACATTTTGACACCAAACACGGAGCTAAGTACGCTAAAGCTAGCCTTCAAGAAAAGCAACAAATTGCCCAAGAATTAAAAGGCAAACTGCGGTCGCAGCAGAGTTTGTTCATGAAATCCACAGCCAAAAACGAGGCCGCGGTGAAAGCTAGCTTCATTGTGGCTGAAGAAATCGCCCACGCTTCCAAGTCTTTTTCAGAGGGAGCGTTTTTGAAGCAGTGCATGCTGAAGGTCTGTGAGCAGGTGTGTCCCGACCAGTTACAGACTTTTAAAAATGTCAGTTTATCAAGAAACACCATCGCCGACCGAGTGAAGGAACTAGCAGAAAATCTTACAACACAGCTGGCCGAGGAGACACGCAGCTACACAGCTTTTTCATTAGCTGTTGATGAAAGCACAGATAACACGGACACAGCGCAGTTATCAATTTTTATTAGAGGCGTAAAGTCGGACCTCTCTATCACTGAGGAGCTGTTGGATGTGGCTGCAATGCATGGGACCACGACGGGACAGGACATTTTTGATGCGGTGGAGAAGTCCGTAAGTAAAAATGCATTGCAGTGGGAAAACTTGGTAGGATTAACTACAGACGGTGCACCGGCAATGTGTGGAGGAAAAGTGGGCTTGGTTGGAATAATGAAGGGGAAAATGCAAAAAATGAACTGTCACACGCCTCTGATAACGTATCATTGCATTATCCATCAAGAAGCTTTGTGTGGGAAGGTGCTGGGGATGGAGGACATTGTGACCACAGTCATGAAAACAGTGAACTTCATTCGGGCGCGTGGCCTAAATCACCGTCAGTTCCAGCAGTTTTTGCTGGAGATGGGCTCGGAACACGGGGATGTGCTGTACCATACAGAAGTGCGGTGGCTGAGTAGGATCAAAGTCCTCAAGCGATTTTTTAAGCTCAGGGAAAACATTGCTCTTTTTATGCAGAGTAAAGGAAAACTCATGTCTGAACTATCAGATCCAAAGTGGATGTGTGACTTTGCTGTGTTGTGTGACATAACCGACCATCTCGCCCAGCTGAATCAGAAGCTGCAGGGACGCAAACAAGTCATCACGCAGATGTCCGACACGATCACGGCTTTCCAGCGTAAATTGGACTTATGGATGTGGCAAGTGAAACAGGACAATCTTGTCCACTTTCCTGTTTGTCAGAGCATGTCAGCCTCATTTCCCGAGACTTTTTCATGTGCTCAGTTGGCTACCAAACTGAGCTGGTTAAAGACTGAGTTCGATCGGCGCTTCTCTGACTTCAGAGCACAACAGTCTGGCTTTGACATCTTTGCCAATCCTTTCACCACCGATGTCTGCACTGCACCCCAACACCTTCAGATGGAGCTAATTGAGCTTCAAAGCGACAGTGGCCTGAGAGCAAAGTTCCAGGATGCTGCAATCCAGGACTTTTATCGTCTGCTGCCCCCTGGTTTGATGCCACAGCTTCGACTTCATGCTGCCCGTGTTCTGTCCATGTTTGGGAGCACCTATCTGTGCGAACAGTTTTTTTCACCAATACCTCCACCTCGCATCGGTAAAATGTATCTTTCTCTTTCTGCCTTTTGCACTCGGCTCCATTGTCGTTGCATATGTATAGGCGTATCACTGACCATTTATAGGCAATTGTGGGCGTTAATTGGGGTGTGATCAGAACGCGCGTTCACGTGCGCCAAGTTAAGTGTTGATTGTGATTTATAAAGGGCAGCCGGCGTAGGCGTGCCTGAGTGAACATGGGTTGTGATACGCAGCGTTTTATAAATCGGAGATTTTTTGTGCGTATATTTTAGTAATCACTTAGCTAAGCTAACTTAGTTACGTGGATTCTACGCAATGTTTATAAATGAGGCCCCAGGAGTCAAGGCCGTTTCAGATGGGGAGCGACATTCTGCCTGCGTTCTCGCTCGGATCAGCGGGGGACGCACGCGTCCTGCGCGCAGCGGGGAAAGCTGACTACAATTCAGCTCTTGTCGCGGGCGGGCGTGTGCAGCCTAGTTCCATAGAACACTCCTCGGTCCAATTCCGTATAGTAGATCAGCCTGTGTACTTTCAACGAATGTATTATTAGACATAATATCATAATAATATATATAGCCTTCAACGACCTCCTGAGCTGCCTGCCGGATGGTCTCAGGGCTAAAGAGACCGCGCGTCGTTTTCCTCACCCTAACTATTGGCATGCTATCAATGAAAGAAAATACATTGTAAATAAACATGGTTTTAGGCTATTGTTTTTATGTAGGCCTATAGGTTAAGCTATTTGTGTTCATAAGGTAACGTCATTGTAAACAAAAGTAGCCTATAGCCTATAATCCAATTGACTGGAACCAGGGGGTTTGACAAAAGTTAAGAGGCAAAATAATTTGTCTTGACTGCATTCAAGATGTATCTTTCACATTAAAACTACATACAAAGCTGACCAATAGCATTAGAAAGATCTCTTCGAGAGCTAATGTTAAGATCATTCCTCTAGCTGCTTTGCTGCTAATGCGAGTTCGTCTCCGTTCCTGCCCGAGAAACAGAGGTTGAACTAATAGCATCAAAATAGCTACAGGAATCATCGTTGTAAAGTTAGCTATCTGCTTTTTAGCCACCGACAGCTACCGTTAATATTATGGAAGCTGCTGTCGTGAGCTAACTTGCTATATCACGGTCTTATCGTGCAGGTTCACAGCCTGCTATTAGCAGACAGCACTAAAGTTGACAAAATCACACTTGCACATCATTAGAATTCCAAACATTTATATGGGATTAATCATTCAACTAAACATGGAACCTGAATACTACCTGATATTTCAACCTGCTGCCATCAGTGATCGGCGCGTCTGCTTGTTTGAGTCATGAATATCTTACGCAGTTACATTCCATGTAGTGTCCCAAAACTGTTAAATCATTCCCCATGTAGTTCACTATGAGTCGCACTCAATACATCCATGGTAATAGGGAATAGGGAGCGAGTGAACCATTTCAAACACATCTCTGGTCATCTCCGTTAGCCATCTTACTCGTCCTGATGCCATCCATATGAGAACACTATACATAGCCTAATGTATTAAACTTCTACTTGTCCTGACAGTTAACAGATATAGACCCGGCGACAGTTACAGAGATAGAAACTATAAATAGATAGGCTTTGTTCGTAATAATTAATTACAACCAGACAGAGAACAAGGAGTTTGAGAACGGTAGGCTCATCTAATGTGCGAGATGAGCTACAGCAATGGGTCAATGAGTGGTATTATTTTCCTCACATGTCACATCTGTCACACGTTCCTGCAGATTCATGCTCTACAACATCAGGAGGATTCGCCCTTTCCTCACTAATGAAACGGCGCAGGTACTCATCCAGGCCCTGGTCATCTCCCGCCTGGACTACTGCAACTCCCTCCTCGCGGGGGCACCGGCGTCAGCCAATAAACCTCTGGAACTTGTCCAGAAAGCTGCTGCTCGCCTGGTGTTCAACCACCCCAAATTCTCCCACACAACTTCCCTCCTCCGTTCCCTACACTGGCTCCCTGTAGCGGCTCGCATCCAGTTTAAAACTCTGGCGCTAACCTACAGGGCAATGAAAGGAACAGCCCCCTCCTACCTCCAGGCCATGGTCAAACCCTACATCCCCTCCCGACCACTACGCTCTGCTACCTCAGGGCGACTGGTTGCCCCGTCACTCCGAGGCTCCTGCGGTCGATCGACACGTCACGGCTCTTCTCTGTCCTGGCCCCGCAGTGGTGGAATGAGCTGCCCACTGATGTCAGGACAGCAGAGTCGCTGCCCATCTTTCGTCGCAGGCTCAAAACTCATCTCTTCAGAAGTACTACAACAATCCTCCCACCTAAGCACTTATTATATTATATTGCACTGTACTTTAGATTGTGATTCTTGCACTTTTCCTTCAGCACTAGATTATGCTCTTAGTCACTTGTTTTAGAAAGAAGATGCACTTGTGAGTTCTGGCAAGTAGTAGTACATTGGCTCTTCCTACGTTAAATGCAATTATTGTTAGTCGCTTTGGATAAAAGCGTCTGCTAAATGACTGTAATGTAATGTAATGTATAACTGCGCCCCTATGGGCAGGCGAGCGGTAGTGCGGAATGCCGTAAAGCGCCTGTTAGAATACCGCGGGTCAAGTTACATTCTTATGTTCCCACATCTGTATTGTGACAGCAGATGACTACGGTGGCCCTGAAGTGTCACAACACATCAAAAAAGTGACAACTCATCAAAAGAAGTGACAACGCATCAAAAAAGTGACAACGCATCAAAAAAAGTGACAACACATTAAAAAAAAAGTGACAACACATCAAAGAGACAACACACACATACACACAACACAACACAAACCGGCCACAACACAACACGAATCGGCCACAACACAACACAAACCGGCCACAACACAACACAAACCGGTCACAACACAACAGAAGTGAGCCACAACTGGGGTGGACTCTGAACCGAGGGGGCAGAGTCTCGCCATCACGCCACTATCCACGCCACAAACCCCACAACTCGGCCTCAGTGTGGGCTTGAGACACATGGTCTTCCCCTGTGGGTGCAGGAGGGTGGCCCAAAGAGAGCTACACTGTTCCTGACTGGCTCTGACCCGAGAGGGCGGAGTCTGGCCAGCACGCCACTATCCACGCCACGACCCCACAACTCGGATTCAGAGTGGGCTACAGACACACAGCTATTCTACATTACATGTGGTTACCTAGCTAAGTGAATATGGTCATCTTCTCATTCTCACACAATAAACCATAAGCGTGCAGAGGTGGAAGGCTGAACAGGTGCGGGGGTAGAGGGCTGATGAGGCTGCGTGGGTGAGGCAGGCTGGGGACAGGTCTCCTGTGTGCTGAGCCGCTATCCCATGTATCACCACTGCTGACTGGCCCTCCTCTTCAGAACAGCCAAACTGGTGGAGCTCTTCCACCTGCTCAACTTCCTCACCCCCTAGAGATTCAATTCAGTACAAGCAAATCAAAACAAGCACAGATCACGCCTCACGGATGACAACCTCCATGCTGTTCTACGCATTGCCTCAGCACAGGACCTAAAACCAGACATTGACACACTGGCAACGGGAAAACGGTGTCAGACATCTGGTCAGAAAACACACAGGTAAGCATTTTTTTTAAAACTTAATTAAAATATAATAAAATGTAATTCAACCAAGAAGAAGAACAGTTAAACTGTGTGCAATCTAATGATTGTGCTTGCATTTTGTTTTGTGTTTATCATTTTCAGAACATGATCAATCGATAGTAGAGAGAGAATCCACTTGGTGTGTTCAAGGACAGGCAGCATCTCCTCATCAAAGACTAACCGAAAAACTTGACCAATATAGTTGTGAACTGAGTCAACCTTTATTTTGGTATTTTTAGTTGATTACATATTATTTATGTGTAGCTGCTGTTGTAATTATTTAATGTTTGCAGGTCTTATGTGTGTATGCAGACAAATTGTTGTCATCAAACCATCAGTTGGATGCAAGGCTGTGTGCAGCCTTTTTTTGTAAAATGCTACATGTGTCATACATGTTCTTTGCAGCTCAGTTTTATGTTATTTTTCTTTATTCACTTGGACAGTTTGATCCTTCATTAATGGAGTTATGTGGGTTTTCATAAGCTGACAAAATTTAAAAGGATTTATGTTAGAGCAACAAGCAAACATATGTGACCGCCGCTGGTAATTTGGTCCTCAACTAGGCATTTTCATTTTTCAGTTTTTTACAGATTATGAAAGTGCAGATTGTAAGCTTTCAAATGAGGTCTCATACATTGAAATCTGAACATATTTGAAGAAGATATGCTTATTTGAATGCTAGTACTGCCAAATCAACTTAGCTGAGAAATCCCCCTCCAAAGTTCTCCAACATTTTCACACCTCTGACTGCCAGGTAATGGGCGTGAACAATAGCCTGGTAACCGCACCCCCAGCCACTCCCCCACTGGACGATCTGTCATTATCTGTCAGAGTGGCTGTCAACTTGGGGTATTACCTGAGAGTGGCAGCCAAGTGGGGTGCTCTCTCACTGATGACCCCACACTCTTTGAGTCAGTATTAATCTTGTGTTGTGAATGCAGTTAAGAACATTATCTGTCAGAGTGGCTGTCAACTTGGGGTATTACCTGAGAGTGGCAGCCAAGTGGGGTGCTCTCTCACTGATGACCCCACACTCTTTGATTCAGTATTAATCTTGTGTTGTGAATGCAGTTAAGAACAATATAAGATGAAGTTCAAATTTAACGTTCTTTATTGTCACATACATGATATAAAGTACAAGCATAAGTAGTTAAGTGTACAAAAAAAGGCAACAGTCTAAGTGTTAAAGTGTACAGTCAGTTGTCTGTTTTATAGACAAGGTGCATAGTGTTCATTGTGATCAAGTGTACAACAAAGTAATAACAGTCCCCAGCTCAATACTCAAGGTAATAACAACAGTACTCAGCTCAGTATTCAATATTCTAACAATGCAGTCTGTGCAAGTGTGGGCAAGTCTGTGCAAGAGAACAAGCAACGCTTCAGTATACAAACAGGAAAACAGGAAAGGCTGTGGCCTTTCTCCTGCAGTGCTGTCCGTCCTGATGATCTGCAGTGAATCTACAAGCGGACAGTCTTGTTCTGAGCTGCTGTGGAGTTTGGCGGGGGACATGTGACGTCTCGTCCCTCATCAGAACAGAACTCTCTGATCTTGTCAAAGAGATACGTCTGTCTGGCCATGTCCAGTCCGGGTGGGGCTTGCACAAGAAGACCTTCTCTGGGGGGCAGGACATCAGGCTTGCGCCGGTGCCGGTGCATCACAGTGTTCTCTGGCCACAACCATGCCAGGTCTCTCAGCATCAAAACTGCAATAGAATAGAAGGAGGAAAATACATTAAACTATTGCCCACAGTACTGGCACTCCATATAGATAAAATAGTACCAGAATGTGTTGATTAAATAGACTAGCTAATGCATGATAGGATGAACGTATTCTCACCTGTTGTGCAAAATCAAAGCTGTAGTGCATAGTGATCTTCTTGCTGGCTGGTATGAAGGGAGAGCTGCAATTCCTTACAAGCTGGAGCTGGTTTTTGCTCATCCTTTAACCAAAACAAAGAAAAAGGTGTCAGACTACCATAGCTCTCATGCTCTCTCATTCTGTTTCTCTCTATAATACAGCTACCTAGCTCGATATTAGCTGCCACGCTAGCTAGTTTAGGAACAAAGCTCAGCTAACTAGCATGTTAGCTAACGTTAGCTAGCTAGCCTTTGTTATGCTAGCTAGACTTAGGCCGTGTCCGAATTGCATACTACTTGCTATATAGTAGGCGAGATGCAGCATGCTGCATCAAAACTGTGCATACTGTATTTCGCCTACTATATAGTAGGTACTATATAGTAGGCGAAATCGGCGAAAAAATGGCCGAAAATTTAGCATAGTCCAGAGCATACTGTTCCGGAAGTCGAGACGTGATACGTCACTGGGCTGTGAGAAAAATAAAAAAAGATGGCGAACGAAGAGGTCTCCGGGACCGCAGCGGGAGTTTTCAAATGTAAGTATTGACTTAATTTGTCGATGAAAAAAATATTTTTTCCGACAGATATCTTAGTTATAACGACACAGAGCTACAAATGCAGTTTTGTGTATATAGGTGGGGTAGAAATGACATTTCGAAAAAGAACGTCATGATAGCTAGCTGCTCTCATTGATCTCTGTGGTGGACGTTACGTTAGCTAGCTAGCCCAGCCAACGTTAATAGGCTGCTAACGTTACAGGTGTTCAGACGGCTCTTGCTCAAAACGTATTAATGTCATAGCTTAAATGTTATTATAGCTAGAATCAAGACAAACAGAGTAACATTTCCATGTAATATGACCATGATTGCTTAAGAAATGTATAAGAAATGTCGAAATTGTGATGAGTTGTTAAATGGCTAACCTAAGCCACCGAGCCTAACGTTACTTGAAGTTGTTTAAACAATTGTCTGTTCATTCCATGATTTAAACGAGTTCAACTGTTCATATATCATATATGAATATATTAGTATTCATTGTCCCATAATACTTCTGGATGTATTACAGGGACCAACGACCACACCAGGGACGATGATCCTCTGGAGGACGGCTGCATGGGTGGCCCCCATCGCCTCTTCCAAGACCCCGTACCACTTCCACGAAGCGGCTGTGGCCTCCCCTCCCTCTGTGCTGACCCCAGTTCTGGGGCTCTTTAGGTCCTATGAGGTTAGATAACAGTTTTCTAGTGTCATACAAACTGTGAGTCCCTATCAATATATTTGCTATCATGTAGCCTGTAGATCAAAATCACCTTGTACATGGCTACAAGGTTCTCTGTGTGCTTTATCCAGGCTGTCTCCGTCGTCCCCTGCAGCCCAGCTTCTAAGATGTAGGTCCTACATAAATCAATATTCAAAGTAAAAAGACCGCTGGATTGCTTCTGAACAACAATGCATACGTTAGTTAACTTACTCCAAGCCTTTCAGCGTGGTTTCTCTTCCCCGTAAACAGGGAAGAGTTGGCCGTCCTCCAGAGGGAGGACCGGCTGATGTTGAATGGGGGAGAGAGAAGGCAGAGATGAAGGCTGAGTGGAGGGAGGAAAGGGGGTTGTTTAAGGAGAGGGAGGACCGGCTGATGTTGCTTCTAGAAGCCTCAGTCAAAAAAAACTTTTATCTTGTTCCATTATTGTTTTTGTTATTTTTTATTAAATGTATTTTCTTGAATTAAATTGGTGTTTGTGTGTCATTCCTTGTAATGTATTCCCAGTCAAAGAACAAATGTCACTATACCTAAAACCAGTCATTAGAGTAAAAGAACATTCCTAATGGACATTGTAGTTTGCAATTAGGCATAAAAGACGGAACACACATGTTGGTTCACAATGCTTCATTGGAATTATTCAGAGACGGTTATGAAAGCTTCACTGTTTAATGTGTCTGACTAACGACTACTTGATAAGGGAGTTACATGTCCAAAGCGCTCTGCGTGTTGTGTTAAAACCTTCCAAGTTACTGTACATGACCTGTAGACATATCAAGACAATGTGTCTGATGTGTAGATATTACACTTTGTTGAAATGTTAATACATCAAGAAGTAACCTTTACATGTATAATGGAAGAAACACAACCATAAACATTTCTTGGATATTTTTATTACACAATGGTCTTCAAATATACTTTTGACTTGTTTATATTTGGTCAGATCATTAGCTTTCCTTGCAAAAGGTACTGACAGGATAACGCTGATCTGTTGTCTCCCCCTAAAATACTTAATTACTATGTACAGTGTTACACATAAATTTAAATACAAATACATTTAAACAAATGCCTCAAGGCTGCCTATAACCAACTGATCGGTGTTTAAAGCCTCAAGGCTGTCTATAAGGAACAAGGCAAAGCACACTCATGAACTGATAGACTGACTACTTATGGCAGGATGGGGGTAGTCGTGCTCACCAAGAGCTGGGATCCAGGCAGCTTGTGCTGGTGCTGATGCTGCCGCTGCGAGACACTTTCTGAGGCCATCTCCAGGGTTGGGATGATCTGCAGCAGCAGGACCATGGCCACCATCAAGGTCTTCAACCTTTAAATGGTTAAATGCAATTAGGCCTACTGTAAGTCGCTTAGCAGACACACAAAAGTGTCTGCTAAATAAATGACTAAGGTAATGCTGGACAAAAGTGTCTGCTAAATGACTGATGTAATGTTACCTCCAAAGACTAGCACCTGTGTGTGAATGACAAGACCATTGTAAAGGGTGAGTACTGAGAAAAGCTCTAAATGCAATGAATTATTATTATTATTGTTATTGCTATTATTAGCACCTCCATGGTCTTGTCCCATCCTCCTGACCATCACCAAGGTTCCTCTGTGTCGATTTTGACAATCTGAAGTCCCTCCTTGTGTCCGCGCTGTCAAAATAGGTCCTCAGCAGGGACTTGGAGGTTGACTTGGGTGTAAGGACCTCTGTCTTCCATGTGAGCCTACAGGGGGAATATTATTAGGGCAAACTTTAACTCATTTGTGCGTATGGCATATACTTGTCTTTACAATATGATAATAGATAGATGTCATTATCTGTAGAGCTAAAATGTAACATTACAAAGCAGGCGTGTAGTGATGAGTAAACCCAGGTAAACTCAGTTTACCCACCTCTTTAAAATGAGTTGAGTTTTATTGTTTTGCTTACCTGCCTCTCAGAATCTATTTAATATAACATCCCTGGAACAAATGTAACAGTATAGCTAGCCCCAAGCCAGCACATGCGGGGCTATCAACTAACCTAGCTAACTAGCGTAGCTAGCAAGCTAACGTTCAATATTTACCTCAACTACAAGCATGTCGAGAAGATCTCATGACGGCTCTTCTCCTTGCAGCGTTAACACGACTTCTCCTGGCGGCAGCAGCAGCCGCACATCCCATGCCAGGCTACATTTTTGTGGATAATACACAAAATGATCACAGAAAACACGGATAATTGTACCACAGCTTCGCGGGAGTAAACAGTATCGTATCCCGTCACTTCCGCTGGATGACTCGAGTAGCATGCTGTTTTTTCTCGCATACTACACGCGTTTTGTGGAACAGTAGGTACTATATAGTATGCAGTATGCCTACTATATAGTGCCTACTATATAGCAAGTAGCAGGTAGTATGCATTTCGGACACGGCCTTAGTCACTTGTTTAGAAAGGAGCTTCTGCTAAACGACTAACGTTAATGTAATATAAACAGCACAGATAGTATAAAGATCAGCTTACCCCAAAGCAAAGCAGAATGCTTGGCGGTGGTGTGAATCTGCTACGTCGTTCGCGTTCGCTTGGTAGCAGCATGCTTTGTTACAGTCATCTCTGTATCACAGGTCATCAAGAATAAACTCCGTGTACGAACGAGTCCTGCTCTGCTGGAGTTTTAGCTGCTCTTAAAACTCTTTCCATGTCCTGGATGCCATCCCCGTCTTCTCTTTAGCAAAAGCTGTAGCATCCATGGTTAAACTTGGAACTGAATGTAAACAGCTGGCGTGTTTGGGAAGGGTGGGGGCGGAGAACCCGGAAGCAATAGCCAATGAAAACAAATCATGCTAATCGATCTGCCCGCCCCCAAGCCCGGCTCGAAATCAGCTAAAAACGAGCTTAGTTTGCAGACTAATTAAACGTATTTCGTGAACCTAAAACTGTTGTCTGTTATAGTAAGTAGGTTCTTCACAACTTCAACTTTGGTAATACACCAAAAAACAAAAAACGAAAAAAACGTTTTTTTATATATTTTGCCCTCTAGCGCATTTCGGGGTTTGCCGAGTTGCGGACCAAATCACCAGCCGCTGTCACATATGTTTTCTATGCAACTGTAATTGTCACTTGAATAAGTTATAATAAATAATGAGTTATTTAACATTAAGGAGTAGTTACATTTATTTTACATTACATTCGATTACATTTAGTTACATTTATAAGTTACATCTGGCCCTTTGAGGACAGCCATTATGCTGATGTGGCCCTCGGTGAAAATGAGTTTGACACCCCTGTTGTAGAGGGTCAAATTCTTGAGAGGCTTCTGCCCCTCTTCCCATGTATGCTATAGACACTCCACACTCTGTGTGTGGCAATGGCTGACAGCACCCGCCGGACTACATCAGGCAGATCTTTGCCACCAATGGAACTCAGATATCGTGTCTGCAAAACATAAAGACAATCATTTACTTAACACTTCCTTTACACTTCCCTGCAAAAATAAGGAACAAAGTTCTGCCCTGCAGTTACTCACCATCTTCTTTTGATGCTCCTTGTCCTTCCGCTGATCCTCCAAGACCTGCAGCTCCTCCTCCATTTTTGCAGGGTCCAGTGTATCCAGTACTGCTACTACAACCCCATCAGACTCCCCGGATAGTCTCTACACTAGCTCCCTCAGACTCTGCATGACCTCACCGAGCATGCTGGTCAAGCTGGACAACTGCTGATACACCATCCTCTGGAAATCTGGATATTAACACAGATGTGGCTATAAGTAATTATACTGACACATAATGGAAATTTAACTCAAAGTATATCCCTGCATGCAACATGAAGTAGTTCACAAAATCCTGCATACCAGCATATGCAGAGCTTGATGGCAGAGGGGTAAGCGGGGGGCTCCAGAAAGACGTGGAGGGCAATACTGCTGGAGCTGTTGGTCTCACGGGCGATGGCATCACAGAGCTACCTGAAAACCAAAAAGGATAAAGGGATTAGCAGGAAACTACTGTGCTGGCGGCGTAGGGCTTCTGGCATAAGGGGAAGAATCAATTAGTCATGAAACAGGTAGACATGTCAGACCCTTACCTGGTCTGGCCGGGGTGCTAATCGCCGATGGATGCTGCTTGTGCCTGGAGGTCAGACGGGCTGAAGGGCCTGGCCTCACAGAGCCATCGATCACAGCGCCTTAGCTCTAAGGGCCTGGGTGATGAACATCTACTGCTGAGTAAAGTGAGATGAGTTAATTAGTGAGATTAGTAAATTAGTCTTCAAAAAGTCCTGAGTTAACTGTCAGTGTGCAAATATGCATAGACATTTCACCAACGCAAACATGCATGCATACCTGCATTGATAACTGTCAGAGCAGGCCTTTCGGCTTTGGCACCTGGCATAGCTGGTCTGGTCTGAGTTCTGCAGACCGGCTGCCTGGGCACTGGAACATCCAGTGGAAGATGAGTAAATTAGCTCAGATTAGTCAACTCAAGTAGTACTATTTTGGGACTGTTGAATGCACTTTATTATATTACCTTCGTCACTGGAGTCATAGCGTGTGTTTCGCTGACTCTTCCTTGTGTCTTGGAGTTAATCCATTGACGACTGCTGCTCAAACACCTTCGCCAAGGCCCTGGCTACTTCATAATGCATAATGCTACAACTGTGGAGAGAGAATGAGACACTTGGTTCCCTCTACTGGTGTTCATGGCTTCGAAGTTGAGCATCAGGATAAACTTGCAAGACTTCCTGGGGTCGCACAAAGCAGGAGGTAGCATGTTTCCAAAATGCCTCACTAGCAAACTGATACCACACACCTGGAATACTCTAACCCTGATTCAAAGGCATAAAAGTGGGTGACACATTCTTGAGACGGTTCCTAAAACCGGAAACATTCTCTTCCCCTTCCCTCTCCTCATCACTCACTTCTGAATGGGGCTGAATTACCCTATATTAGTAGTCCAACTCATGAGTACCTATTATGCAAAATTTGGATTTGTATGCGAGGGAAAACGTAGTACACAATTATTTACCCGCTTGACGGTATGAGCTACCATTTCAACAGTTAACAGAAACATGAAATCACATCCCAAAACCACCACAAAGCCAAGATGGCTGCTGTAACGAATCTTGCTAGCTAGCTTAGCTCAGTTGTTGGGGCTTCTATTGTGTTAACATTACCTTCGGAAAAAATGAATGCCTAAAAACGAATACCTACTAACGGTGTTGTGGGTTAATGCGAAATCAATGAGTAAGTTAATTATCGCATTTTATTCCAAGCGATGAAATGTTATGAACGTGCAGGAGCTCATTGCCGATAAGTTAGGCAACAAACAATGGCCCACCACAACACTTCACAAAAGTTCAAGAAGTGTCCACAACTGAAATATTCCCAAGTTGCCAAGCCAACATTACAATTTAAGCTACAATTTACAACAAAAAACTAAAGTTATAACAATCGTTGTGAGAGTAATTTTACGTAGGCTACTTAGCTAGCCATGTACAGAAAAAGCTTAATCAAGTTAGCTAGCTAGTTAGCTAACGTTGGAAAGAGAGCATCTGATAGAGAATCATTACAAAAGGGTAGCTTGCACATAACGTTGGCATCATTTATCTGGGCCGATACCAAAATACATAGCTAGCTATGTATACATTGAGAGATACTTACAGTACAGTTACAGGATCTGTGTTGTCGCGGGGACAAAGACAGAGGCGTGTTGGTCTTTCTCAACGGTTCTGTTTTAAGCAAAACGGAAGGATACCCTTATCGTCGTCTTCTTTTTCTTCTTCGCTGGGTTTAGTGGCGGATCGCATGGCGGAACTTTAATGTGCATACCGCCACCTACTGTACCAGAGTGTGTAACTTGTTATTTGCCTAGTTCTTCAATTCTGTGTCACCTAAGAAAGTAGCTTAAATAATGCCTTGCATTCTTTGTTTTACGTTCATTGCTCACATTTAGGTTGCAAAATTCGGACTTTATTCGTAGGCATATTTTTATCATCATTTTTATTAGGCCTAGACTGTAAATCTTTAGTGTTAATCTTAACTGTAAATTATAAATGTAATATCACTGTTACAATTCTGTAACTGTATGACTTCAAAATGTATTTTAAAACGTAAGTAATTTACAAACGTTCTGACCACTTTGATGCTAGAAATGTACATTTACAATAAAGTCAGGGTGGGACTGTGATGTGACAGCATTGTCCCGTTATTTAATTACATCCTAGCTAGTAGGCTATTTCAGCAGCAGTGAGAGATACAGTACGTTGCCGTACAGTCTCCTTAGGTAGGTTATTTTGGTATAGGCACGGTGTCGACTACGTCAGATGTTGGTACCGTCGGAAATTTACCAAACTACGACCAATGTGTCCCGTCGGCTTTACGTACTGTGCTAGTAGGGCAAATCAAATCTAAACTTTATTTGTATAGCGCATTTCATACACAGAGGTAACACAATGTGCTTTACAGAGAACAAGGGAGGTGGGCATAGGTGCCACCCCTACATATTCCAGAGGGAAGCAAAAAAAACTATCACCCGGGGGCCAGAAAAGTGAGCTGTAAAAAATTCCATGACCTCTCTCAACGAGATAATCGAGCAAGCTCCTGGAGTATGTTTTGTCCAATGGCTAAGCGGGGCTGAGCTCCACCCTGACAATGAGCTCGGTCTTAGAGGGAATGTGTTTGAAGACATCAGCCTTCTGAGCATGTGTGGACCAAGCGTGTTGTGGAGCTTCCTGATCTGGTCCTCTTTGGCGATGTCCACAAACTCCTCCAGGAAGCCCTCCAGGTTACTGGACAGAAGAGGGAAGGGACAAGTGGTGGGGGAGAAGGAAGAATGATTCAGTTTGCACATTATTAGGGACCGAGCACTGGCGGTGCGAGGCCCTATTGAAATTCGAAGGATTATTATTAGGGCCCGAGCACTGGCGGTGCGAAGCCCTATTGAAACTCGAAGGATTATTATTCTCCTTCTACCTTCTACCTTCTTCTTCATCCCAAACAAATGCCTTTTTGGCGGCCTAAACATCGATGAAAACGGATGAAACTTTGCAGATACGTCAGTCCCGGTGAAAAATTTTATAATTCATGGGTGACGGAAATGGGCGTGGCAAAACGGCTCAAGAGCGCCCCCTGGAAAATTTAAAATGGCGAGCCCCACCTTTCAGTTTGATGTAGGCGAACGAAATTCGGTGGGCATATGTAGTTCATCGAGTTCACCCTTGCCGTGGCGCCCCGCCAAAGTTTGACATTTCGCCATAAAACACGAAGTCCTCATAACTCCACCATACATTATCCAATTTGTCCGGTATATCTCACGCTTCATGACGGTTCTGTCCTGAACACATCTATGTGTCAGTATTGCGTCATACTTATAGCGCCACCTATTGGTGAAACAGGAAGTCCTCATAACTCCTGCATACATCATCCGATTTGCACCAAATTGCTGACGCTTCATGAAGGTTACCTTCTGAACCCATCTATGCGTCGGTATTGAGTCACACTTACAGCGCCACCTACTGGTGAAACAGGAAGTCCTCATAACTCCTACATACGTTATCCCATTTACTCCAAATTGCTCAGGGTCGATGAAGGTCGCATCCTGAACACATCTGTGCGTGAGCATTGCGCCACCTACTGCTTACAGGAAGTCATCATAACTCCTACATACATTGTCTGATTTACACAACGTTTCTCACGCTTCATCAAGGTACTGTCCTGAACACATCTATGTGTTGGTATTGAGTCACGCTTAGAGCGCCACCTACTGGTGACAAGAAGTTTCTCTAAGTACTGGACACCGAAATAGCACAGCCTTTAACGGCGCCGCACCCCGACACGCGTGGGGTGCGAGGGCCCGCTCACTGCTGCTCGCAGCCCTAGTTAGATGTTGACATTCATGAAGTTGGATATGTTTGTGGTTGAAACATCATTCACTTTTTCCATTCACATGTAATCCACTTTCTGCCAGCAGACAATTTGAAGGACAATGCTCGTTTTTGACAACCTGGACCTTATTTACGACATATTATAAGACGTTTGACTCACCGAGATCACTTTGGTGTAGTTCGGAGGCATGTAGAAGAAATTTAAAATCCAGCACGAGCCAGTATATCCATGTAATGGCGATGGTCGGGGCACTTAGAATGCAGTTTCTAAAAATCTATTTTCTGCCGCGAAACGGTTGTTTTCAACTGTAAATAAAATAAATGAGGTCCAGGTTGTCAAAAACGAGCATTGTCCTTTAAAACACAGCACTTTTTGATTCATGTCTATTTCACTTTACAATCACAAACACACACACACTGGGGTGTACTGAATTGAATCTCTAGGGGGTGAGGAAGTTGAGCAGGTGGAAGAGCTCCACCAGTTTGGCTGTTCTGAAGAGGAGGGCCAGTCAGCAGTGGTGATACATGGGATAGCGGCTCAGCACACAGGAGACCTGTCCCCAGCCTGCCTCACCCACGCAGCCTCATCAGCCCTCTACCCCCGCACCTGTTCAGCCTTCCACCTCTGCACGCTTATGGTTTATTGTGTGAGAATGAGAAGATGACCATATTCACTTAGCTAGGTAACCACATGTAATGTAGAATAGCTGTGTGTCTGTAGCCCACTCTGAATCCGAGTTGTGGGGTCGTGGCGTGGATAGTGGCGTGCTGGCCAGACTCCGCCCTCTCGGGTCAGAGCCAGTCAGGAACAGTGTAGCTCTCTTTGGGCCACCCTCCTGCACCCACAGGGGAAGACCATGTGTCTCAAGCCCACACTGAGGCCGAGTTGTGGGGTTTGTGGCGTGGATAGTGGCGTGATGGCGAGACTCTGCCCCCTCGGTTCAGAGTCCACCCCAGTTGTGGCTCACATCTGTTGTGTTGTGACCGGTTTGTGTTGTGTTGTGGCCGGTTTGTGTTGTGTTGTGGCCGATTCGTGTTGTGTTGTGGCCGATTCGTGTTGTGTTGTGGCCGGTTTGTGTTGTGTTGTGTGTATGTGTGTGTTGTCTCTTTGATGTGTTGTCACTTTTTTTTTAATGTGTTGTCACTTTTTTTGATGCGTTGTCACTTTTTTGATGCGTTGTCACTTCTTTTGATGAGTTGTCACTTTTTTGATGTGTTGTGACACTTCAGGGCCACCGTAGTCATCTGCTGTCACAATACAGATGTGGGAACATAAGAATGTAACTTGACCCGCGGTATTCTAACAGGCGCTTTACGGCATTCCGCACTACCGCTCGCCTGCCCATAGGGGCGCAGTTATACATTACATTACATTACAGTCATTTAGCAGACGCTTTTATCCAAAGCGACTAACAATAATTGCATTTAACGTAGGAAGAGCCAATGTACTACTACTTGCCAGAACTCACAAGTGCATATTCTTTCTAAAACAAGTGACTAAGAGCATAATCTAGTGCTGAAGGAAAAGTGCAAGAATCACAATCTAAAGTACAGTGCAATATAATATAATAAGTGCTTAGGTGGGAGGATTGTTGTAGTACTTCTTGAAGAGATGAGTTTTGAGCCTGCGACGAAAGATGGGCAGCGACTCTGCTGTCCTGACATCAGTGGGCAGCTCATTCCACCACTGCGGGGCCAGGACAGAGAAGAGCCGTGACCGTGTCGATCGACCGCAGGAGCCTCGGAGTGACGGGGCAACCAGTCGCCCTGAGGTAGCAGAGCGTAGTGGTCGGGAGGGGATGTAGGGTTTGACCATGGCCTGGAGGTAGGAGGGGGCTGTTCCTTTCATTGCCCTGTAGGTTAGCGCCAGAGTTTTAAACTGGATGCGAGCCGCTACAGGGAGCCAGTGTAGGGAACGGAGGAGGGAAGTTGTGTGGGAGAATTTGGGGTGGTTGAACACCAGGCGAGCAGCAGCTTTCTGGACAAGTTCCAGAGGTTTATTGGCTGACGCCGGTGCCCCCGCGAGGAGGGAGTTGCAGTAGTCCAGGCGGGAGATGACCAGGGCCTGGATGAGTACCTGCGCCGTTTCATTAGTGAGGAAAGGGCGAATCCTCCTGATGTTGTAGAGCATGAATCTGCAGGAACGTGTGACAGATGTGACATGTGAGGAAAATAATACCACTCATTGACCCATTGCTGTAGCTCATCTCGCACATTAGATGAGCCTACCGTTCTCAAACTCCTTGTTCTCTGTCTGGTTGTAATTAATTATTACGAACAAAGCCTATCTATTTATAGTTTCTATCTCTGTAACTGTCGCCGGGTCTATATCTGTTAACTGTCGGGACAAGTAGAAGTTTAATACATTAGGCTGAGTGTTCACATATGGAACATGGCATCAGGACGAGTAAGATGGCTAACGGAGATGACCAGAGATGTGTTTGAAATGGTTCACTCACTCCCTATTCCCTATTACCATGGATGTATTGAGTGCGACTCATAGTGAACTACATGGGGAATGATTTAAGAGTTTTGGGACACATGGAATGTAACTGCGTAAGATATTCATGACTCAAACAAGCAGACGCGCCGATCACTGATGGCAGCAGGTTGAAATATCAGGTAGTATTCAGGTTCCATGTTTAGTTGAATGATAAATCCCATATAAATGTTTGGAATTCTAATGATGTGCAAGTGTGATTTTGTCAACTTTAGTGCTGTCTGCTAATAGCAGGCTGTGAAGCTGCACGATAAGACCGTGATAGCAAGTTAGCTCACGACAGCAGCTTCCATAATATTAACGGTAGCTGTCGGTGGCTAAAAAGCAGATAGCTAACTTTACAACGATGATTCCTGTAGCTATTTTGATTTTGATGCTATTAGTTCAACTTCTGTTTCTCGGGCAGGAACGGAGACGAACTCGCATTAGCAGCAAAGCAGCTAGAGGAATGATCTTAACATTAGCTAACTGCTTTAGCTACTGCTAGCTACCGTCTTCTTCACTTCTCCTTCGGTAAAACATGACACCGTTGTGGTATTGTGGAGGGCTTAGGCAGAAGCAGGAAGAGAAACCACTTTTGCCCCATATAAGTAAAATAATGGTCTCATAAGCATTTTCGATTGTAAAATTGTGTTCACTTGTTTTAGTTTGCAAACATATGCAATTTTCTTAGCATTCCCAGCTTTGTATGTAGTTTTAATGTGAAAGATACATCTTGAATGCAGTCAAGACAAATTATTTTGCCTCATAACTTTTGTCAAACCCCCTGGTTCCAGTCAATTGGATTATAGGCTATAGGCTACTTTCGTTTACAATGACGTTACCTTATGAACACAAATAGCTTAACCTATAGGCCGACATAAAAACAATAGCCTAAAACCATGTTTATTTACAATGTATTTTCTGTCATTGATAGCATGCCAATAGTTAGGGGGAGGAAAACGACGCGCGGTCTCTTTAGCCCTGAGACCATCAGGCAGGCAGCTCAGGAGGTCGTTCAAGGCTATATATATTATTTTGATATTATGTCTAATAATACATTCGTTGAAAGTACACAGGCTGATCAACTATACGGAATTGGACCGAAGAGTGTTCTCATAGAACTAGGCTGCACACGCCCGCCCGCGACAAGAGCTGAATTGTAGTCAGCTTTCCCCGCTGCGCGCAGGACGCGTGCGTCCCCCGCTGATCCGAGCGAGAACGCAGGCGGAATGTCGCTCCCCGTCTGAAACGGCCTTGACTCCTGGAATCCCAAGGTCTTTCATATTGAAATTCTCTTGATGGTCTGGGGATGCGAGACGTGTTAAGGGAGTGCATCAGTCGTGAGCCTTGACAGTAGGCTACCAGCCTGCGCTGCGCTCAGAACAAGGTAGGATGAATGGATGGATTTATTGGAA
This sequence comes from Borostomias antarcticus, assembly GCF_949987555.1. Taxonomy (NCBI): domain Eukaryota; kingdom Metazoa; phylum Chordata; class Actinopteri; order Stomiiformes; family Stomiidae; genus Borostomias; species Borostomias antarcticus. Next base: position 15,344,774 of record NC_140242.1, read on the forward strand.
TCCTGGAAAATGTTTATTGCGCTCTAAAATCATGAAAGCATAAATGTAAAAATGCAGCAACAGAAGTAGTCTAGATGAGATGGTGGTTTAAATGAATGGCAACACATAAATTGAGACATAAATTGAGACTGGTGATAATGCTGATAATCTACAGTAGGGCCTACCTCTGGCTGAGTTCATGGTTACAGCCATTCATCTCTTACACATGGGCCTATACAATACTTGCACAATCTACTTTGGACGTTAATCCATCCATCTATCAATCAAACTAGCGAATTCAATGGCCGGTCATGGCAAAGCACCCGCTAACGCAGGCTACCCCCTCCCCACGATCCAGGGCTAGGACACCGGTTCATCCAGTTTATTTGAATATAAAAGCATTTGGGGGGGGGGGCGGTTACAATAGTCTAGTCCAGGTTCGCTGGCGAGGACCTGTATTTTCAGTGTTTGCTGGTAGCGGACTGCATCGATCAATGCAATGACTCTCCATGTTTTTCAGTTTTACCCTTTTCATCAATAAAACATCATTTTTACAACCATGTCTCATTGATTGGGAAGGCATTTAGAGCTGCCGGTCTATTAGCCTACATTCGGACTCAGAGGATGACTTAACTGTTTATTGAGAAACAATTGGCTATATAAAGAAATACCACAATGCATGTAGTCTAGATATATTACATTATGGTTACACTTTATGGTAGACTGCCCTCTCGCTCGCTAAGCAGGCTACATTGTGGCTGTTTTGTTCATCGCAGAAGCCTATAGGCTACACATTAAAAAAAAAAAAAAAATTATATAGACCTAGAAGGAATCAGAATATGTGGAAATTTAATTTTAGCCTATTTTAATACAATTCAAATTCTACTTAAGAGGGAATTATTTTCAACGGACAATATGACCTGAGCATAATTAATAATTATCTAAGTTAATATAGGCCTATGAGAACGCAACGCTTTTTACGATAGGCTAGGCCTATGCGTCTTGTGATTTTACTGTAGCCTAGGCTACAACTTAAGGCTTGCCCTATTGAATTCATTTTATAGCCTACTAGGCTACTCATTATTATCGAATTATCTAGTTGATATATGAATAAAACAATAAGCCGTTTTAATGGCTATGGGCTACTAGTTGTAGCTATATGATGCGCTCTGCTCTTATACGCACGGTTGAGGCGGCAGCTCAAATACACTTCGCACATATCCTCTGCTATAGCCTCTCACAGACAGCTAGGTGCACTTCATGCATTGGTAGACAGTTCTGTTCTTGCTGCAGCTTGTCTTCACCATGCAAGTATTTTTTGGGGGGTATTCTTCTGTGGACACGGCGAGGGGCGCCGCAGGTGGCTGTTTGGACGCCAGAGCGCGCAGCTCTTCAGCATGTGCTTGAGAACAAGGTAATAATAACAATTAAATGTTATTTGTATAGCACCTTTCATACAGATAAATTCAGCTCAAAGTGTTTTACAACAGAGCATTTAAATTAAAGAATGTGAAACTTAATGATGCTTCATTCGTAGACTATAGGAGAAAAATACTGAGCCCAGCCTGCTAAATCTACTCAAAGACGCCACCTGGCGGTGGTGCATCACTAAAACGAAATAACACCCGTCTGAAATCCCACGAGATTTCCAACGGGATTTCCCTTCCAAATACCGCGAAGGTGAAATGCTGCAGCATGTGACATTTCTAACTTCCCACATCTGTATGTCAGCCTATGTCAAGGCAAGTCAAACATCTGTCATAAAGACTGTCAAAATGTGTCATAGTCAACCAGTGGTGTGGGTTAGAAACTGCTCATGACTCCTTGAACCCCACTGCTTAATTGTTGTATTTAATAAATCTGATTTTGTATATCTGTCATGCTTGTGTTATGTCAAGTCAATTTCAATTGTCAGTGTGACAGTGAATCTTTAATGCAGAGAATTAATTAAAATGCATAGATTGATATAAAATGTACAATTGAGTCAAGATCATGTAGTATTAAACTAGGTGCTTGTCCAGTTCTACTTCTGCCTGGGAGGCTGCAGCGTCATTAGTGTTTTGTTGAAAGGGGTCACTGACTCTCTCTCCACAGTCCTGCATCATGGCAGGGAGAAAATGGATTTTGTGGACGCAAACAAGTGAATAGTATTAAAAATAGACACCATAAATAATAAGTATTCTAAATAGAGACCACAAATCACATGTTTGATCAATAGGAAAACAGGTGGAATAAGTAAATAATACATATTTCAAATTAAAAAATCATCTATATTAGTTATTCGGGCTGGCTCAGATCTACTTTTATCCTAAGCGTCACAGTAAGAGAAACAGGAAGTCAAGGACATCTGCAACTTTTATGGTATAGGCCTAATGCTTTACAAAGACCCCAGGAAGAGTATTGGATCTAAATCACACATGAACTGATCAAACAACCCCCCCCTCGCCAAACACACACACTGTCAAATCCTCTTTCATCCATTCATCTTGTCACAATTGTTTTTTGATAATTGTGAATAATCTGATAGTAGTTTCACAAGTAGGTGGTCCCTGAGTATGCAAGAAAATCCATGGATATGTCACATTCTGCAGATTTCTAGGAATCCAAGAGGTGTCACACACCTGAAACCCACACTTTCTGACTATGACACATTTTGACAGTCATTGTGACAGATGTTTGACTTACCGCCCAAGTACACTGCCTGCGTTGCGTCACGTCGCCATCAGCGTTGCGCCAACATTGTGTTCTACCTGCTCCACAGAGCTCGCTACAGCGTTGCGTCAGCATCATGTTCTACCTGCTCTACAGAGCGGCGCACGCTTGCCTTGCTACAGTTTAGGAGCTTCAGAGTAGGGGTGTGCCGGGAGCCCACTATTTGTATTGACCGGAAGTGGGCGGGGCTTAAACCGGAAAACGGTTCAAAATGGTTTAAACTGAGGGGAAATGTCATTTCTTTAGCCTAAAATTAGTTTGCATTGCAATTGCTGTGCTTTCAACGCATCAGAATTGCTGTAATATATATATTATTATTATCATTAATTATGAAGTATAATTCCTCCTCATCATCATCCTGTATGTTTTTATTTTAACAAACTATGAAGTGTCAGAACCCCACCACCACCCTTAACTGGAGGGACATTCTACATTTAGTTAGAAACCGAAAAACTTTTTTTAAAATCAAAATATAAGTCCTCATAGCAACTTTGAACAGCTATAGTAGCTCTATTTCTCCCGTGTCATAATATCTAATATATTATCTGCAACCATGTGACACAGGCAGCGTGGTGTACTAGTAATGGTTTTCACAAACCTAGCAATAAACATGTATTACTATAAATATAATTGAAAAGATAAACATTTCACACTCAAACCAATAAACTAAACTCTAAACTAATACATGCCTATGTTGTAGGGTTTGTGTTAGTTTGGACCGGTTGCATTTTAGCTGCGGAAGGAGAGGACACGCTCGGTCAAATTGATTAACTTATTGGTTGGAAAAGTGGCTCAAAAGCCTTTAATCCATATGTAGGCTACAATAAAAACCGAAACATGTTGGTGTTTTTATTGTAGGCCTATATAGCCCGATGGATTAAAGGCTTGTTGACCCAGAAATAACTCAGAAAGTTGTCAGGAGTCCGTAATCCAAAGTTTCTGCTTTCTATTTCCTTTTCCAAACAAATCGGAGGGGTCATATCATGTCACTACTTCAGCACAACCATTAAACACAAATTATATAGGTCTATTCAAATTAGGACCATGTGTGAGCCACTACAATAACGCGTAGGCCTAAATGGTTCAAAAAAGCGTGCGCCTCTAGAATGCGCTCGGGCCTATATGCGCTAGGGCCTATGGACGAAAAGAACATTACAAATGTTCAATAAACAATATTCCAACAACCCAAATATTCAATTTATAAGTTACATATTCAATCATGCATTTGCACAGCAAATATGACATGAAGCCAAATTAAATGTAGCCTAGTCTATAGGCTAATGAGCTGAGGAAAATTACTATAGGGCTAATTGTAGGCCTATAGCCTACTCAAGTTTCAACAGTGCTTAAACCATGGGTAAGTAGGGTATTTTAGTGAAATTATTCTTTTTTCTTTAAAAAAAAAATCTGTTTAAATAGTTTATTATTGTTATATCAGAGATAAGGACTTTGATTATAGGCTATCCTAGGCCTACACTAGACTACTCTGATGTGCTGATAACTGAACGGCATGGATCAAACATTTGATCAGTTGTGTTTCAGTTGTTAAAATATACTTTTGTAATTATTTCATATTTCAAAATCGCCGTATATTATATAGGCTAGTGAGAGGCTGAGCATGCGTAGCTGAAATAGCTAGCGTTAGCTAGATATACTACACTGAGCTAACAAGCTAGCTACCGGTCCTCCTCTGCTCAAACAAACACTACAGTTCACATAGGCTATTGCAGGCTATGGTAGGCTACGACAAGAAAACAAAGTCCAATAACTGTCTCAATAAACCAGTTAACTAGGGACAAAAGCCCTCGCTCGCTCATACAGTATTTGACTGTTCTCCCCCCTCCCAAATATTTTTTTACAATATTCGTACAAATTTACTATTCAGGAAAAAGCAACTATTTGTGCTCATCCGAATACCGTATTCGTGTTCGGGCACACCCCTACTTCAGAGTGCAACTTTTTTTGAGTAACAGAGAGCATCATGAAAGCACCTGGATAGGGCAATATGCACATTGTTCTAGTCTGGCCCCCTGCGACCCCCTGCGGCCTCCTGAGCGGCGCCGTTGATATAGGGGTTCACTGAATATCACTGAAGTGATCTATCAAGAACTGATGAATTTTACACACTTGGCCTTTAAGATAGCACGACATATTCAGTGAGCCATAGGGCTCCATTGTAATCGCCAAGGTAGAGATCCAAGGTCGCCGGTTCAATCCCCACCTCCGACGCAAAATGTCCAAGTGTCCTTAACAAGACGCTGAACCCCAAATTGCTTGTGGGTGGCTCTCAATTGACTCCCCTGACTAAATAAAGGTTTCCATCCAATACCAAGACATTTCCACCAGTTAGTTATAGCTATGAACTATCTATTCTATGAATGAATTGAAAATCAACACATTATAAATTAACAAACATGATATAGGGTGTATGTTACACACTTGGCCTTTAAGATATCAATACATATTCAGTGAGCCATAGGGCTCCATGTCCAAGTGTCCTTAGCAAGACGCTGAACCCCAAATTGCTTGTGGGTGGCTCTCAATTGACTCCCCTGACTAAATAAAGGTTTCCATTCAATACCAAGACATTTCCACCAGCTAGTTATAGCTGGCAAATGAACTATCTATTCTATGAATGAATTGAAAATCAACACACAAGTTAAAAAAAGAAACATTTTAATAAAAACAGATATTCACAATAATAACATATATACAATATAACCCAACTCCTTCCTCTTACTTCCTCTTCATCTCCTCCAGCCACTGTTCGACCGTCTTCCCCCCAGACGTCTGAGCACAGAATGTGGTGTTCTTAAAACGGCTGTGCCCCGTTTCCTTTGTTTTAGGCAACCCACACTTTTTGCACCTGTATGTGTCATAGGCCTTGTGCGGCCTGACCTGGGTGGCCTGGGCCTCCTCCATTTTCTTCTTCCTCCAGGCTGTGGTCTTGGGGAGCTGGGGACCTGGAGGAACCGGGGGCACAGGGAGGGCCGTAGCAGGAGGCAGAGGGGTGGTGTGAGGGAGTGGGGCAGGGAGGGCCGTAGCAGGAGGCAGAGGGGTGGTGTGAAGGAGCGGGGCAGGGTCAGAGGTGGGCCGGTGTATTGAAACCCTGCCCCTTTGGGGAGCCTCTCCACTCCTGTCCTCTGGCACAGTGAAGAAAGTTTCTGTAGTCTGCTGCTGACGCACTCCACTATCAGCTGGTGGTAAGTGGGCGGGGGCGTCAGCAGCAGGTACCTCCACACTGGGTCTCCATGGCGTTGGGTCCAGGATGGCCCGCTCCTGGTTCCTCTGTTTTTTGTTGTGCCTGCACAAACAGAGCAATAACATTCAGTACACCAATTTATTAAATATATATTAATAACATAGTTTGAATAGTATTGGTTTATTATAAGTACGTACCACTGGCTGAGGGTCAGCTTATTGACCTGAAACAAGCGGATCTCTGTCTTGGCCTGGAGGTCTGGACTGCCGTCGACCAGGTCTTTGATCCTCCGGTAGTCCCGGAGGATGGTCGCCCAGCGGTCCAACCTCACCCCAGCAATGGTCCTGCCGGCAGGGTGGAGGAGACACAGCTCTCTGAAAATGGCCTCCACAAGGCGGCTACTGTCCGGCCACTGAGAAGGCCCTACACCTTGTCCAAGAAGGCAGCTGGATGGAGAGAAAAGGCAAATAAGTAAACAAATGGCTGCTATTGAGTAAAGAAGTAAACAAATGAGTGTTATAAAGTGTGTGACTGACAAAATACAGCTCTCTCTACATACCGCTTCAGACTGTCCACTCCTGGAGTGACAGCCGTCTTTGAGCGACTAGTCCTGAAGCGCCCCTTCACTAGTCGGTCCCGGAACCTCTCAGGGTAGGTCACCGCCTTCTTGTCATCCGGGGTCAGCTTCGCCCAGAGAGCTATGATCTCCAGCACCTTCTGCCTGGAGATCCACGCCTGGTCCCTCAGACTGAGCAGTGCGTGTCCCAGGCGGACCACATGCTGGTACCCCGGCGCTCCATCTGGTCCCAGGAAGTCCTGAGAAAAAAAGGAAATCAACAAGATGATTATTAAAAACCAAATTCAATTTTTTTCAAGGTTCAAGGTAGTTTTATTTGGCACATGTACAGTAATACAGGGTAAAACATGCAGTGAAAGGGGGGTGCTGAGTCACTGTGCATTTCCCTGCATGTCTAGTGTGATCTACAGTAAATCTTTCATTGTCATCCTCTGGCGCCGCAGCACCCTCCTGCTCGGCTGGGTTGTCCCTCGCTGGACCGGGCTGTGAGGGAGGCGCTGGACCAGGCTGTGAGGGAGGTGCTGGACCGGGCTGAGAGGGAGGTGCCCTGGGTAGAGGAGGCAGGAGGTCTTCCAGGACAATGGTAGGATCTACATCCTCCTCGTTGCCCAGATCGATCCCCTCGTCGTCCTCCAACTCAAAGTCCTCCTCCCTCACTCCATCAGGCACCTCTGGGTCCCTGGTGAGCTCTTCTGGTTCTTCTCCAATCTGGGAGAGGAGGTAGTCCAGTCCGATGAGCTCACCTGAAACAAAGTACAGAAAGGGTTTACTTACTGGTGTGTGTGTGTGTGTGTGTTCTGTGTAAGAACCTGAGAGAGAGTGCAAGGGAGAGAGAGAATACATACCAGTGTATGGAACAGGGTGCGTGAAGTCCTCAGCTATCTTACAAGCCAACAACTCTTCAGTGAGGGAGTTGATGGCCTGTTTCAGGCGGCCGTCATAGCTGTGGATGGATGGTCCGTAGTGCCCCTCCACAGCTATCCCAGCCCGGTCCTCATTCCACCTGGTGAGCCCCTCCAGGAGGAAGGCATGGTAGTGGCCCCCCCTCAGGCGAGTTCCTTTAAAAAATGAAACAAGATTTTTTTGTAGTAATAAACTCTCACCCAACGTCCAGCCACTGGTTAAGTGAACATGAGCTTAACAACATCTGTTTAAATGTCTGAGTATATACCTGGAATGAACCGGTTCAGGTGGAGGTGAAAGGACTCCAGTGACGACGACCCCCGGGAGCAGCGGAACACAGGCAGGAGGAGCCCTCCCTTCTTCTCCCTGCCTGTCTGGGTGTACATCTGCACGCCGGGGGGATCCTGGATGCACTCCAGGTGACGCCGCTGGCTGTCCCAGATGACCTCAATCTTCCGGTGGTCCAGGAACGGAACGCCCAGGGTGTCGGTGGAGCTCCAGAAGTCCCTGAACAGCTCCTTCAGACGCCGCTCGGTCTCCTGCACCCCACGAGTGCGGCGGCGACAGTGCCTGGCCAGCTCCTTCTTGGAGATGCTGTTGGCCACCTGGGCGTCGCTGATGGGTCCCAGGGAGGAAGCCTCCAGTAGCGCGAGCTTGGCCGCCATCAGCAGGTCTACATCCTCTCTGCACCACTCGAATATGCAGCCTGACATGCGGCTCAGAAACAAGCCGTAGAGAGGATGGCAGTCCGTGGTCACTCCCCCAGCCAGCCGGCAGGTGAAGTGCCAGATGTCCAGCCGGACTGCAAGCTTGTCCCACTGGCTGAACATGGCTGCCGCTTTGCCCGGGCCATGGGCAGAGCAGCAGTCCCGGTCCACATACAGCAGCACGGGAGGTGGGACCCCCGCGTCCTGGTAGCGCTGCTGCAGGCCTGCTGTCATGGGGAGCAGTTCCACTCCCTCCGCCTCTGTCAGGACTGTTATGAGCATCTGCCCCAGCTCGTTGGCCACGTTGGTGGCCCAGGCAGCCCTCCCTTGGAGCTTGCCCGCCAGCTTCTTGGTCACCTAACAACAAACAGATGTATAACATAGGGATGACATTAATATATCTATATTTCACAGGGATACAATTCATGTTTTCATTCTGCCATTCATTGTTACCTTCTTTGTGGAGTCCATCTTCAAGATGGACCCATACACGGAGGTGATCCGGGCCTTCATCTCCTCCATCCTGGGCACCAAATCAGCAGCGCGGACGGTCAGCAGCCAACGGGGTGAGGGCACAGGGATCATGGGAATCGGAGGCAGGACGGTTCTCACCGCAGCACCCGGGACAGCAAACTTCTTGCAGGTGCTGAGGTAGAGGATGGTCTGGGCCATCCAGCGCTCGCTGTACTGCTCCCTGATCTGGTTGTACAGCCTGGTGGTGCTGTTCCCCAGAGTCCTCTCCCTCATCAGCTTCACCACCTTTATGTCACAGGCCAGACTGATGGAGAGATGGGCAGATAAGACAATCATTAGTTATAGGATAACTTGAATCAGCAGGGCTTTTTTAAATAATCTATTTTGCATAGTACATAAGTGAAAAGCTGTGTGTCCACTCACTGGTAGGTAAGAACAGCTGGAAACAGGCTCCTGCGTCCGGGCTCCAGCTGATCCAGGGTGTCGAGGGACCAGGAAGTGTACTTCTTGGTACAGCGGCGGCACTCCAGGTACTCCGTAGCCAGGAAGTACCACCCTTCCATGTCCAGGACCTTGCGCACAACTTTATAAAGGCCACAGCTTGTGAGCGCATGCTCCTTGCACGGCCGACTGCAGGACTTCAGGGCGTGGTTCTTGCAGTCTGGCTGGGTGCACACAAACTTGTAGGCCCACAAGCGGTACGGCATCCACAGGCAGAGCGGGCGGAGGAAGAACCCATCTGGAGAAGCCGGAGGTTGGTGGAAGATGTTGGGCAGCGGAGGGGGGTGATACCAGAGGGTCAGGTCGCTCTTGATGACCGCTTTCCCACTGGCATCGGCTTTGAAGAGCGTCTTGCTCACCCACTGGTGCTGCTCTTTAGGGAGGGTTTTAATCCACCCATCAGGCAGAAGAACCTGTGAAAGAGAGAACACATTAGGTTCAGCTCTCTGTGTGTGTGTGTGTGTGTGTGTGTGTGTGTTTGTGTGTGTGTGTGTGTGTGTGTGCATGCGTGCGTGCGTGCGTGTTTGATTACCTCTTTGTGAGTGACAGGCGGAGGCTGTGGCCTGATTCTCAGTCTGTCCAAGGCTAGGGATGGAGGAGCTGGCAGGGTGGTGGCGGTTGGAGGAACAACCTGTGAAAGACACTGGGTTATTACAAATTATTATTGTTATTAATAATAATAATAATAATGATAATAATAACAATAAGAATGATTGATTACCTCTGGCTCAGTGATGCCCTCTGGCTGAGCAACAGGCCTGTCAGCCAACAACAAGGTTGTTGGAGCTGGAGCTGGAGCTACACAGTCTTTAGTTCCTTTGCGCATTTATTGTAGCCTAGGCAATATGCGAGAGGGGCTTCGTTGACAGAGGCTTTATGGTTTGTTGGACAATAAACAGAGAGCCTCCGAAAAAGACATCCTGCCGTTCTGGGTCCTCATTTATCAAAGAGCGTGTAAATTCAGGTGTAAAAGAGGGCGTACGACGAAAACGAGGAAAAGGCGAAATGTCGCGTACGACAAGAATATTTACACGCTTTTCGGATCAATCAAACATGGCGTACACGCTGCTGCGCCGATTCCTCAACGAAAAATCCGACGGTGTCGTAGAAGAGAGCGGACGTGCACGTGCCCCGTGTTCCGCCCTCGCCACGCCCAAATCCAACCATATATGGTCAAAACCATGAGTGGCCAAACGTGGTTTCCCGGAAGGAACCGGCTTAAAAAGGTAGCGTGGAGCACCCAGGCGGGACAATGAAACATGGAACGAAGAGCAAAGAAGAGGAACTTCTCGGAGACAGAGGTGCATGTGCTTGTTGGTGAGGTCCACGCGAGGAAGACAATCCTCTTCGGAAGGTATTAATAGCCTACCTTTGTCTGATTGCTCCTACAGCTTAGTAGCCTACTTTAGCTACGTTTTGTGCATCTAGGATTTGGCATACACGGACATACTGTAACATATGGCTGTGAGGAAAGCAAACATTCCCAACATCCTGTGGCCGGCTATGATTGATTTAGGACCACAAACATGGAACAATAACCCCAGATGATCACTTCATAATGTTGGACCACATTAGACATTTTCCCCCATGGGAGATTAATACTCTCTCATCTTATCAGCCATAGCCCCGGCCTCACCAACAAGCGCAAAGGAGTGGTTGGAGGTGGTGAGGGCGGTCAATGAGGCCGGCGCCACAGGGAGGAGTGCCACGGAGGTCAGGAAAAAGTGGACTGACCTGAAGGTGGGTGTCATTCCTGTAATAGCCTACATCTAATTTCATACCCATGTGTACCCCCCTACCTCAACGTCTGTAGTGCAATGTTAACACTAGCATTGTTACAGAGGGAGGCCAAGAAGCGCATTACTGCCCACAGGCAGGCAGTAGTGCGCACCGGTGGGGGCCCGGCACCACCCCCTCCCACGCCGTTGGACGACACCATCGCGTTGATAATAGGGCGTGAATGCACGGATGGTGTCGTCCCGGCGGACGAGGGGGAGGGGGAGGAGTCGGACAGGACAGTCACTGCAGACGAACCCGGTAAATCACACTTAACCATTTATTTTGCTGCCAACAGACAAACATACCAAATTAATATGGCTTCACCATAGAAGGTGTCTTGGAAAATAAGGTTCACAGAAAAACCCCAAGAAAATGAAATATTGTTTCCCCAGACTCTGACGTGGGGTGGGACTCAGAGGAGGGGGAGTCTGCAGTGGTCCTGGACCTGACGGTCGTGCCCCCGCCGGTTGCAGCCTCCACCTCCAGCGCCACAACCTCCAGTGCCTCCACCTCCAGCGCGCCGGCCTCCACCTCCAGTGCCATCTTCACCACCAGTGCCTCCAGCGCCTCCGTCTCCAGCATGCCGGCCTTCACCGCCCACGCCTCCACCTCTGGCTCCACCGCCTGGTCCATGCCTCCACCTCCACACCGCCCGGTCCACGCCTCCACCGCCCACGTCTCCACCGCCCGGTCCACGCCTCCACCGCCCACGCCTCCACCGCCCGGTCCACGCCTCCACCACCCGGTCCACGCCTCCACCGCCCGGTCCACGCCTCCACCGCCCGGTCCACGCCTCCACCGCCCACGTCCACGTCTCCACCGCCCGGTCCACGCCTCCACCGCCCACGCCTCCACCGCCCGGTCCACGCCTCCACCACCCGGTCCACGCCTCCACCACCCGGTCCACGCCTCCACCGCCCGGTCCACGCCTCCACCGCCCACGTCCACTCCTCCACCTCCCGGTCCACGCCTCCACCTCTGGCTCCAGCCCCCCGGTCCCTGCTGCCAGCGTCCCTGTCCCTGGGGAAGACCGTCTGGGCTTCCTCGCTGACGCGGTGCTGGAGGCCCAGACGGACACCCTAGGGGCCCAGAGGGACATGGCAGAAGGGATTGGGGCGGTTGTGCAGCAGTTGGTGGAGGTCACCACAGTACTCCACCAGGGCCAACAGGACATTCTCACTGCACTTCATACACTCACATGTAACACTACAACCAAGATCAGATTAGGAAACTCAATGTGTGGGCCAGGGTCTCAGAAGTTCTAGTCGCTCTGGAGAAATGGGTATCAGGCAGCACACTGAAACACAACACAGACTCGTCAGGTACGTTTAAAGATGAACAATATAACATTTATTTTCGTGTATCTCAGTTATCTTCTTTCTCTTTTCTTTTCAAGCATGACATTAACATATTACAATAATCAAAATAAATGTTTTCCCTTTTAACTCAATTTCTTTCTTTCATTCAGGTTTCCCAGTTTACGACGGAGTAGTCGACCATGGAGCGTAAGTATAAATGTTTACTTTTTCTTCCTATTTAACATTTGAATGTTATTTGAGTTCCCTATTATTATTATTATTATTTAGGCACTCATTAATTTTATTTGTTCCTAATTTTTGAATTATTATAGTTTTATAAATCCTATTTTAAAGTGCCTCTACCTTAACAGGTGATCTGGTTTTAATATTATTATGATTCAATTCAACCTTCAATTTCAACAAAAACTTGTACCAACTTTTCCTTTAATGGAACTCATTAATAAGCAGCAGACAACGAAACAAAAAAAAACATGTTTCCTTTGAGGAACTCAGTAGTATTGCTCTCACTGCATCAACATGTAATCTCACAGGAATGCAGACCATAAATATAAATCTAGAAAAGATTCAGGTGTATAGTTTCAAATATTTCTCTCATCAAAACAAAACAATACTGAAGCTCAGAATCTAATTCCAGTGCATATCCCAGTAAATGCAAGCAGAGCAATACTTACAAATCACAGTAGTAAACAACAATATAATATTTCCATACAACTTCAAAAATCAGTTAACTTGTGCTTTGGTTCTCGATAAGGCAACAGATCCAGGGATTCCTTGTGTTCAGGTGTGTGGGGCAATAGAGCACGATTGTCCTACCACTCTGTCGTTACTCCTTGTTTATCCAACGTGGGGCAATAATAGCACGATTGTCCTACCACTCTGTCGTTACTCCTTGTTCACTCGACGTGGGGCAATAAGAGCACGATTGTCCTACCACTCGTTAAACAGGAATAATTCAAACATCTCTCCTTTTCTCTCGATCCAGCTCAAGGTTTTGGCTCGCCACTCCAGGAACCAACGGCACCTCTCTCCATCAGAAGCAAGCTGGGCTGAAGAATCGGTTCTGGTAGAATCACACACTCCAAAGAAGAAGACGAAAGAAGAACACGAAGAAGAAGACGAAAAAGACCTGGCCTTGTACCCACAAAGCCAGAAAAACCATCACTACACTGTTTACATATATACTTTCCATGCAAAATAACCACAGCACCATTGTTTTATATGAACATAGGAACAATTAATATAACACCTTGAATCTTATTTAACTGTAATCTGTTAACTCAATTGAAATTGTCACTACTCCTTTAACCACTTGTCATGTCTAATGGCCAATGACACACATGTTGCATAGACTTACTTAGCTCACTCTAGATTGAACTAGCACTAGGCAAATTACACCAACCCAAAAGCTGCATCACCGCTGGTGCGCTTCAAACACCATACAACAGCTAGCAGCAAGCTTTAACATTGGCAGGCCTCAAGCCTCAACAATATTGTTAGAGGTAAATAGTTGTATAAGTCATGCTAGCGCGGCTAATGCTAACGAGCTAGCGCGGCTAACGAGCTAGTGCGGCTAACGAGCTAGCGCGGCTAATGCTAGCGCGGCTAATGCTAGCGCGGCTAATGCTAACGAGCTAGCGCGGCAAATGTTAACGAGCTAACGGTTGCTAATGCTTACGTTTAGGACGTTATCACATCATTTCAGTCAGTCTAACAGGTTGATAGCCTCTTTTTATCAGCACAGCACGTTTCATACACCTTTCATACACGGTTCAATAACACCTTAGCATCTCAGTAGAACTCACCGAGACTTTGCCTTCGGCAAATAGCAGCAGAATTGTAACTCCTACAGGTCTTTCAAGGTTCGGTGGATCTGGTTGGGGAAGATATTTCCTTTACTGAATATTTTAGAAAGCTATAATGGATTTACCGATAGTAACCACACACATATTTTACTTACACGTGTTACTCCGTTCTCTGCCTTAACATGCATCTGCTTCATAGCCACGCAAATAGCAAAAGGAAATGCTATTTTCCCATACCGTCTCATGACCCAAGCAGGGCGCGCTCTTTTTTCTTCTTCTAGTGCACCTGTGTAACGTCACTGACTGTAAAATATGTTATGTTCAGTGTAAGAAGGACCTTGTAGTGTCTCTGTGAAAGCTATATTTATGCCTTGAAGGAGTGACTGCACAATAGACAGAAGGGGGTTCCCTAACTGTGCGTAGTGTAATCTTTCTGGGGGGTTTCTCTGTCTACTGGAATGTCTGTGAGATGCATCTTCTCCATCTTGGTCTTCGGAAACCCTTGTCTTGGAAGATTTGTTCTGCGCCGTCTGTGAATCTTCATTGCTGTCAGGGAACTCTGGAAGGGCATCTTCCATGACACTTGGCATATCCTCTGGACGATCTGGAAATCTCCCAGTGTTGTGTCTTTGTTCAGAGCTTGTTCCAGACATGTTTCCTTCTTCAAGTTCCGCTTCAGGTAAACTCTTTTTTCCAGCTTCCTTTTCAGGTGAGATCTCTTTGTCTTGTTCCATTTCAGATGAGTCTTCTTCGTTGTCATACTCAGATGAAGTTTCCTTTTCAGGTCCTGGAGCAACGTCAGCTATGGTACTAGATAGAGCATCAACAGGTAAGTCGTCTTCACGTAAGTTGTCAGATAAGCTGTCTTGTAACTCAGTAATGCTGTCCTTTCTGAATGGGGCATCAGATTCCATGACTTCAGCTTCATGATCAGCCGTGCCTGTGCCTACAGGGCACCAATCCGGAGGGTCAGCTACTGTTCCTTGTGGAATTTGCTCGGCTGGATATTCAAATGTGTGAGTCTCAGTCGAGTTCGTATTCCCATTTCGCTCAGCTTGATGTGAAATCCAGTTACTTTCCACTCCTGCAGAATTTACAGTACAGGACACAGTAACATCTTCATCTGACTCACATTGGTCCACCTCTCCATCCGCATCTTGTACAGCAGATTCCAAGCGCACGCTCTGCCGCATCCTTCTACGTGGGACTGGCTCAGGTGAGAGAGAGCCATCGTTCGTTGAAGGGAGAAATCCACAAGGGAGTAAGAGATCTCTGTGTAAAGTTCTCAGAGGTCCACTTTGGTTCTCAGGTTTCACTGTGTACACTGGAAGATCACCAGCACGTTTTGTCACCACATAAACCTGAGCCTCCCACTTATCAGCGAGTTTGTGTTTTCCGCGAAGACGAACACTCCTCACTAACACACGATCACCAACTTCGAGTGCAGACTCTGTGATGTGTCGATCGAATCTGGCTTTGTTTCTTGCAGCATTTTTAGCAGCATTGCTGGTTGCTAGTTTATAGCTCTCCTCCAAGTGTGATCTCAAGTTGTGTACGTACTCTGAGTGAGATGTTTGCGGATGCTCTCTTAGTGGGACACCAAACGCCAGGTCGATGGGTAATCTTGGTTGTCTCCCGAACATTAGCTCGTAGGGACTGAACCCAGTGACTTCGTTTTTGGTACAATTGTAGGCATGCACCAATGGCCGTACAAAATCACGCCAATGCGCTTTGTCTCGCTCTCTCAAGGTTCCAAGCATGCTCAGGAGTGTTCGGTTAAACCGTTCAACAGGGTTTCCCCTGGGATGGTAAGGCGTTGTTCTGACCTTCCGAATCCCTGCCACTTCACACAGCTCTTTTATTGTCTTGGATTCAAAGTCGGGCCCTTGATCGCTGTGTAAGCGCTCTGGGATGCCGTAGTGGATGATGAAGTTTTCCCAGAGGCACTTGGCCACGGTACGAGCCTTCTGATTGGGTGTAGGTACGGCCACTGCATATTTTGTGTAGTGGTCAGTAATCACCAAGACGTTGGTTGTGTTGCTTCGGTCAGGCTCAATGGAGAGGAAATCCATACACACCAACTCTAATGGACGAGTGACTTGGATGTTGACAAGCTGTGCAGCCTTTTGAGGCGGAGCCTTCCTCCGTATGCAACGGTCGCATGTCTTCACCTTCGCTTCCACTTCAGCAGCCATCTTAGGCCAATAAAACCTTGATCGCAGGAGATCAGTAGTTCGCTCAATCCCCAAGTGACCCATGTCGTCGTGTAAGCTTTTCATGGCCACTGCTCTCAATTCTTCTGGTAGAACCAGTTGGAAGGTTGTGTGGCCTCCTTCTTTCCTCTTTCTGTAAAGAATTCCCTCTTTTATCTCCAAACGGGGTAATTCTCTCAACAGCAACGGAAGCTCGGGGAGTTCTTGTCGCACAGTTGGAGGGGGTTTCTGTCCAGTTTCTAACTGTAATAAGACCTCTCTGATACTAGGGTCAGCTGCCTGCTTTTCTCTCATCTCCTCCTTGGACAGGTGCTGGATGGTGGGCATTCCCTCAGCTCCTTCCTCTTCTCCAAAGATAACAGGAACAGCATCTGCATGCATAGCCAGGGACTGGACTAATGCAATGCAGGGGTCACAGGATTCATTGTCTGGATCATGTCGTAGTAGATGTCGTCCACAGACTGCTTGGACCACTTCAGGTTCCACCTGGGAGATGTTCTCCCCACTATCACGGAGATGACGTGAGGTGAATTGGTGGATCCGTTCACGTTCTTTCTGCGATGCAAGGTCATCGATCAGGTCACCATGAGGACGTCTGGACAGCCCATCAGCATCCAGGTTCTGTCTCCCTGCACGGTACTGGAGTGTGAATGTGAATGTAGACAGATTAGACAACCACCGATAGCTTGTAGCATCCAACTTTGCTGAGGTGAGTAGGTAAGTCAATGGATTGCTGTCAGTGATTACGGTGAACTGATTTCCATACAGGTAGTCACTAAACTTTTCTGTCACACTCCACTTCAAGGCCAAAAATTCCAATTTATGTGCAGGATAGCGTGCTTCACTGTGAGACAGCCCTCTGCTGGCGAATGCAATGGGTCGCATTTGTCCCTCCTGCTCCTGATAAAGTGCAGCTCCCAAACCAGTGGTGCTCGCGTCTGTGTGCAAGATGTAAGGCAGTGCAGGGTTAGCGAAACCCAGCACTGGGGCAGTAGTGAGCTTGTCGATGACTGTGTCAAAGGCACACTGGCATGCCGGAGTCCAGCGGTCATTGAAGAGATCTTTTGGGTGATGATACTTCCCATTTTGCTTTTTCGGTCTCTTTGTCTTTCTCAGAGGCGGGTAACCAACAGTTAAGTCAGTTAACGGCTTGACCATCCCAGAGTACCCCTGGATAAACCGGCGGTAGTATCCGGAGAACCCCAAGAAGGACCTTAATTCTTTTAAGTTCTTCGGGCTAGGCCAGGTCTTTAAAGCACGGATCTTGTCAGGATCTGTTTCGACACCTTTTCTCGACACAATGTGTCCCAGGTACTTTACCGATGTCTGAAAGAACTTGCACTTCTCCACAGATAGCTTCAGGCCGTACTCCCTGAGACGGTCGAGGACTCGCAGCAATCTTCTCTCGTGCTCCTCTAGGGTCTCCGAGAAAATGATTATGTCATCTAGGAAGACGATGGCCTCCTTCAGGTTCATGTCGCTCATGCACTTCTCCATGAGCCTCTGAAAGGTACTTGGTGCGTTGGTGATTCCTTGAGGCATTTGCTGGAATTCCCAGAAACCCAATGGGCACACAAAGGCAGTCTTGGCCTTGTCCTCTTCCTCCATCTCTATTTGGTAATATCCAGACTTGAGATCCAAGACGGAGAACCACTGAGATCCATGCAGTGCCTTGAAGGTCTCTTCAAGGTTTGGTAGGGCGTAAGCATCCTTCACCGTCTGAGTGTTTAGCCTCCGATAATCAATGCAGAGCCGTACGTCACCGTTTTTCTTTCGGACCACCACAATAGGAGAGGAGAAAGAAGACTCCGATTCCCTGATGATACCTGCGTCCAGCAGCTCTCTAAGGTGTTTGCGGACAGCCTGGATGGATGGGGCGAGCTCTCTGCTTGAAGGGGGTCTCATCGTGAAGGTTGATGTGGTGTTTCACCTTGCCGGTCCTTCCATAGTCCAGGTCGTGTTGTGAGAATACATCTGGCATAGCTTGTAACTTCTGCTCTATCCTCTCTTTCCATTCTGCAGGTATCGGTGAGTCTGCTAAGTTGAACACAGGTGGAGGAACTTGTGATGGATCTGGCTGGTCGGCTGAGGAATCTTTGGTCTTGGTCTCTCCTACCCCCGGAAGTACTTGCTGTATAGCATTGAGCTCGGCTAAGACGCTTCTTGGTGGTAGCAGTATGTCATGCTGGGTCTCATTCGTTAGAACCACAGGTACTCGATAGGGAGCTCTGGTCGGAAGGGTGAGCAGACCACAAGTGACTAGTATGCCTCCAGGAAGGGAGTATGAGGATGGTGGCTCTATCACTGCCCACTTCTCTGTGTGCACCCTCCGAATATTGGCTACTCCCTCCATCACAACTCTCTGTCCTGCTGGGATGATGTCGGGTGCATTCCCCTGCAGTCTCACTGTTCCAAGGCAGCCATTTGTTCCTTGTTTCTGTCTGAGGACAAGTGTTTTCAGCACTGCTCGATAGCCGTATGGAGAAGGCTGATGGCGGGCGTTGTCTGCTTCACTGTATTGCTTGTACATTACATCCAATGTGTTCGTGCCTATTAACACTGGGGACATGGCTGTGGCACGGCAGTCTGGAACTACAAGAGCTAAGGTAGGTACCTCGATGTCAATGCCCAGAAAACTCTTTGGAAAGGTTATACTGGTTTCGAGGTAGCCAATATAGGGGACTGTCTGACCATTAGCGCATTCAACTTCCAACAAGTCGTCTAAGGGGTGAATGGTCTGTGAATTCAATTTCTGTTGGTAGAATGACTGGGAGATGGTAGTCACTTGAGACCCTGTGTCTAATAGAGAGCTGCATTCTTCTCCTCCAATCAGAATATTAGCAGTACATCTGGACCCTACTAATCCTTTTGGAAGGTGGCCCCAACCACTAGGAGAGGCTTGCATCAGGCTAGCTCTTTGCTTGGGACGTCTTCGATGTTCTCCAGCTCCCGTCAGTCCCGTGACCGGAGCTGATTCGGGTTTAAATCCTCTGTGCTGGAAGAGCTGCTCTGGGCTTCCCACAGAAGTTGTTTCTCCCTTAACTGCCTCTTCTTTTCTGCAACCATGTCTTGATTAGGGGCTTCACTGCAATTTGGTGCAATATGCCCGTCTTGACCACACCGGAAGCAATACCAGGGTCTTGGCCGACCATACTGCATTCTGGCGGTAGAAGCGACTGAAAAGCCTCTTGGCCCCCGATGCACATCTCTTCCGGCGGAAGCAGAAGGGGGAGGGGTCTGGGCCTTTAGGGCTGCCATCCCACTCTGTAGCTCGGCTATTTGTCTCTTTAGATCTTGGACAAGAGGGTCAAACTGGGAGGGGCTTATCTGGGATCTGGATGTCTGGCGGTTCTGTGTCTTTAGGCTGGCTATTTGACTTTGAAGCCCGGCCACTTCTCTTTTCAGGTTCTGAGTGTCGCACAGTGTATCCACTGTCTGATTATTTTTCTGCGATGCGATGCTCTCTTCGTCTTCGTGCATGCAGGCGCACTGAAGGTGGGTCGCAGCTCGTTGCTTGGGGGGCCCAAGGTGTTGTCTCATGCGAACAGTCTTTACGGCCTGCCTGTCTTCTTCTGTGCGCAGAAGTACGAGTAATTCTGGAAATGATGGAGGATTATGCTTTCTTTGTTCCAACTGGAGAACAGTGAGCATAGTGCTGTCCCAGCAACCTCTGCAAAACTGCCTCAGTAGGTGGTCGTCTTGTTCTGTGGAAGCCACACCTCCTCTTTTCACAGCCTGGCTGAGGATCACCTGCAGACGGTTCAAGTAGTGGGAGGTCTTCTCCCCAGCATCTTGTAGTGTGTTCATGAATTTTGCGAAAAGCTCCTCGCCATCATCAACAGTGCCAAAAGCAGAATCCAACAGCTGCAAGTAGTCGGTAGGAGACGCTTGGGGGCCTAACTGTTTCACTACATCAGCTGCTGGTGATAAGAGACTTTCCAGTATTTTCCTCACTCTGTGTAGATCGGATATGGCTGGATCTTTGAGAATGAGCTCAACATTTTCTCTCCAAGTGTCGTAATTCACTTCACTGTTTGAGTGTGGGCTCTTCCCAGAGAAAGACCGAAGTCTGTTAGATGTGTGGACTGATGAAGAAACATCTGCATTTCTTACAATATGTTCCACCACTAGTCTTTGTATTTCAGGGGGGTTCACATCTTTGAAACTGAAGTTGGGAGAGCTCTGTACACCTGTCAAGACGTGTGGATTTGATTTTTCTTCAACCCTGGGAGCAAAATCCAACTTTGTAGTGAGAGATGGTGCTGCTTGGATCAAGTTAGGAAATGGAGCAGCCGTGTGGGCAAAGGGATGGACTGCTGTGTTGTGATCGATGGTCTGTAACTTTTATTCCTGTATTCTATTTGTCCTGCTTTTTGTTTAAATATCTATAATGACTTGCTTTTTGTTTTAATGCTTTTAATTTGTCCTGCCTTTTGTTTTAAATGTCTATAATGTCTTGCTTTTTGTTTTAATGCTTTTAATGTCTCATGTAAAGCACCTTGAATTGCCCTGTGGCTGAAATGTGCTATATAAATAAACTTGCCTTGCCTTGCCTTGAGGAGTTATTGTTGACTGCGGCTCAGAGGGAAGGGTATCATGGTTAGCGGAGGAATGTACTTGCTTTATCACATTTTGAGGGGATTCCATTGTGGGGGCTCCATCAGCTGTCCCATTGGTGGTGGTAGCAGAGACGGCTGCTTTGAGCTTCGAGAGCTCCGCTGCAAGGAGTTCTTCCAGTGTCTTTCCGGTTGCTTGTGCAACTTCCATCAACTGTTCAAGGTAGGTCTTTGTCGTAGAGTCACTTACTTCAGGGGCATATACATCCACTAGCGCTGTCAGGTGGTAGCAGGCTCCTCCTTCACCCTGGTTCTGGAATGTTCCTGGCAACGAAGGCTTGAGTGTCTGTATTGCTGTGTCGTCAGCGTATTCAACTACTACATGTTCGTGAAACTTTGTATTAGGGGCATGTATGCTAATGAATCTAATGATAGAGCCATGTTGTTTCAGATGCGCAACTAATTCCTTGTCAGATTCTGCATCAAACGACCCACTAATAATTAGAGAATACTGGACTTTTATATTAGCGGACTTAATAACATCCATTTTTAATTTTGTTATCTTCGTGTCGTCACGAGTGCTGCACGATAAACCCAATTCTCCTGGCTGAGCTCGCCAACTTTATGTAACACTACAACCAAGATCAGATTAGGAAACTCAATGTGTGGGCCAGGGTCTCAGAAGTTCTAGTCGCTCTGGAGAAATGGGTATCAGGCAGCACACTGAAACACAACACAGACTCGTCAGGTATGTTTAAAGATGAACAATATAACATTTATTTTCGTGTATCTCAGTTATCTTCTTTCTCTTTTCTTTTCAAGCATGACATTAACATATTACAATAATCAAAATAAATGTTTTCCCTTTTAACTCAATTTCTTTCTTTCATTCAGGTTTCCCAGTTTACGACGGAGTAGTCGACCATGGAGCAATCACCTGTCAGGTAAGTATAAATGTTTACTTTTACTTCCTATTTAACATTTGAATGTTATTTGAGTTCCCTATTATTATTATTATTATTTAGGCACTCATTAATTTTATTTGTTCCTAATTTTTGAATTATTATAGTTTTATAAATCCTATTTTAAAGTGCCTCTACCTTAACAGGTGATCTGGTTTTAATATTATTATGATTCAATTCAACCTTCAATTTCAACAAAAACTTGTACCAACTGTTCCTTTAATGGAACTCATTAATAAGCAGCAGACAACGAAACAAAAAAAAACATGTTTCCTTTGAGGAACTCAGTAGTATTGCTCTCACTGCATCAACATGTAATCTCACAGGAATGCAGACCATAAATATAAATCTAGAAAAGATTCAGGTGTATAGTTTCAAATATTTCTCTCATCAAAACAAAACAATACTGAAGCTCAGAATCTAATTCCAGTGCATATCCCAGTAAATGCAAGCAGAGCAATACTTACAAATCACAGTAGTAAACAACAATATAATATTTCCATACAACTTCAAAAATCAGTTAACTTGTGCTTTGGTTCTCGATAAGGCAACAGATCCAGGGATTCCTTGTGTTCAGGTGTGTGGGGCAATAGAGCACGATTGTCCTACCACTCTGTCGTTACTCCTTGTTTATCCAACGTGGGGCAATAATAGCACGATTGTCCTACCACTCTGTCGTTACTCCTTGTTCACTCGACGTGGGGCAATAAGAGCACGATTGTCCTACCACTCGTTAAACAGGAATAATTCAAACATCTCTCCTTTTCTCTCGATCCAGCTCAAGGTTTTGGCTCGCCACTCCAGGAACCAACGGCACCTCTCTCCATCAGAAGCAAGCTGGGCTGAAGAATCGGTTCTGGTAGAATCACACACTCCAAAGAAGAAGACGAAAGAAGAACACGAAGAAGAAGACGAAAAAGACCTGGCCTTGTACCCACAAAGCCAGAAAAACCATCACTACACTGTTTACATATATACTTTCCATGCAAAATAACCACAGCACCATTGTTTTATATGAACATAGGTGTCATGTCTAATGGCCAATGACACACATGTTGCATAGACTTACTTAGCTCACTCTAGATTGAACTAGCACTAGGCAAATTACACCAACCCAAAAGCTGCATCACCGCTGGTGCGCTTCAAACACCATACAACAGCTAGCAGCAAGCTTTAACATTGGCAGGCCTCAAGCCTCAACAATATTGTTAGAGGTAAATAGTTGTATAAGTCATGCTAGCGCGGCTAATGCTAACGAGCTAGCGCGGCTAACGAGCTAGCGCGGCTAACGAGCTAGCGCGGCTAACGAGCTAGCGCGGCTAATGCTAGCACGGCTAATGCTAGCGCGGCTAATGCTAACGAGCTAGCGCGGCAAATGTTAACGAGCTAACGGTTGCTAATGCTTACGTTAAGGACGTTATCACATCATTTCAGTCAGTCTAACAGGTTGATAGCCTCTTTTTATCAGCACAGCACGTTTCATACACCTTTCATACACGGTTCAATAACACCTTAGCATCTCAGTAGAACTCACAGAGACTTTGCCTTCGGCAAATAGCAGCAGAATTGTAACTCCTACAGGTCTTTCAAGGTTCGGTGGATCTGGTTGGGGAAGATATTTCCTTTACTGAATATTTTAGAAAGCTATAATGGATTTACCGATAGTAACCACACACATATTTTACTTACACGTGTTACTCCGTTCTCTGCCTCAACATGCATCTGCTTCATAGCCACGCAAATAGCAAAAGGAAATGCTATTTTCCCATACCGTCTCATGACCCAAGCAGGGCGCGCTCTTTTTTCTTCTTCTAGTGCACCTGTGTAACGTCACTGACTGTAAAATACGTTTCAAAATAAGAGTCCTCCAACCATAAATTCACCTTGCAGGTTTTAAAATATTATTTAACCCATAAGCAATTTAGCTTATTGTCTTCTATTTTTTTCTACAAGTAGACATATATTCACAGTTGTTTTCTACTATCTTATGTTAGACAGCTATTGTGCATTTACAGTGTTCTGGTAACCTGGGTTACACACACATGCTGTCACGGCCCACACAGTCAGTCACTTCCACACTCACGGACCTCACACAGTCACTCACTACCACACTCACAGACCTCACACAGTCACTCACAAACGCACTCACACACCTCACACAGTCACTTACCAACCCCCAATAAAATGGTTCATGTGAATCTTACTTGTCAGTGTTCATAGTTGTTGCATGGCCTCAGCGCGGGCCCTTTGGCCCCGCTGGTACCCCTCATGACGGGCAGGGGGCTGAGGGGCTGGGTCCACATTGTGGGGTGGGGGGAGGCCCGGAAGGAGGTGCACTCCGCGCCGTACTGCCACGTTGTGGAGGATGGTACATGCCCGGATGATCGTACAGACCTTCGCCGGGTGGTAGAGGAGTCTACCACCCGACGAACCTTGAGGAGGCCGATGGCGCGCTCAACGACATTGCGTGTCCGGGCATGTACCCCATTGAACTGGGTCTCCTGCTCATTCTGAGGGGCCGGGAAGGGAACCAGCAGCCACTCCCTCAGGTAGTAGCCACTGTCGCCTGTGGGTGACAGAATCATCAGTCTGAACTGGTTCTCATTCTTATCAGGTTTGAATATGTATATTGGCATATGCACTCACCGACAAGCCAGCCGTCACGCGCAGTGCCTGCCTCCAGTCTAGCCCCTACCCTGCTGTGTGCCAGGATGAACGAATCATGTGTGGAGCCAGGCCACCGTGCCACTACACCTGTGATGAGCATGTCGGCGTCACATATGATTTGGGCATTTATGGAGTGCACATTTTTCCGATTCACATAGACGTATTCATTGTTGGACGGTGCCCTTATCAATATGTGGGTGCAGTCAATGGCCCCAATCACATTGGGGAGACCGGCCATTGCTGCAAATCGCCTTTTGGTGTCGGCCTGCTCCTCCACAGAGTAAGGGAACCTGATGTACCTAGCGTGCATCCTGAGAATGCCATCCCAGACTGCAGGCATGATGGCGCTCAGTGACGGCTGAGATATCCCAGACCTATGGGGGAAATATTTAGCAGGATTAGATCATACCCAGCAGGGGCTTCGGTCCCAAGGATGAGCAAGTTAATGTTGAGTTATCAGACACATTACACACCTGTCGGCTAGTTCCCGCTGGTATGTCCCGGTTGCCAGGAAACCCAGCGTGGTCAGTACCTGTGCCAGAACAAGTAGATTTACATCACTTCATTATGTCCAAATGTTCACAGCACATTCTTCATTCTTTTTTGGAGTGCTGCCTTGGCCTCATTATTCTATATGGTATGTGGTCCGTAGGCCTACCTGTGTTGGCACGGATGTTGCGTGGGTGCGCCGGGTGCTCCGTTCCAATGCTGGACCCAGTTCAGCACATAGCTCCAAGAGCACGGCTCTTGGTAGTCTATATCGGCTTATTAGCCAGTCATCATCATGGGCCAGCAGATCGTGTTGGTCGCGGAACACCCGCTCCCTCCTAATCCTCCTCCTCCCACCATCGCCACGTGTGTGTTCTACTAGTAATAAGCCGAGTAGAGCAGGATTCATGTTGTCTTGCTTTACGCACAGGAGGACTGTCATTTATATGCCTAGCGAACAGCAAACAGCTGCACATAATCACATATTAATGACAATCTAATTGGTCAATTATTGCCGTTTGATGGAGTGCCTGCATTAGGTGTGTGACATATAGCGCGGAAAGGTTTGGGACAGCGCATAGGTTCAGTTTGGGGAACAAATCCATATCGGACCATTAATGAGCCGGTTAGAGGACACGTCTAATCTTGCATTGCGATATATGTTGGTGCTGAATTGGGCTATTAGCCTACATGATTGTGCGTTCATGAACTGTCGCTCTTATTCTCTCCATCAAACATTGTAATTCACCGACGCACCACCTGCGTCGCCAGTTCCCCCTGTGTTCAAAAAGGGTGTAGAAAACCGTGTAAATCGGTACGGCTACTTGAGAGGTGTCCTACAAAAGCGCGTAGAAAGGCGACTTAATTTTCGCCCTTTCGGCTTGATAGATCGCGCTGTGGGGGGGGGGGAAATGGTGTACGCCTTGTCTCCCTGAAACCCCTGTGGTGTTATGGGATTACAGTACCAGTCATCTCTAAGGATGCCTCTACGCTTTTAGCTCTCAGGGAATTTACCCCTCATAGAAAGTTGCACAAAGCGTGTGAGCTAAACCGGTATTTCAAACAGACACGCCCGATCATACTAACGGTCTCCGTCCCAGAGCTCTCCCTGCTACAGCCACTGTGATATCTCTCTGTGACCTAGAGAGAGACACCCGCTTGTAAACCACTCTGGTTAACGACCGCTCTGTTCCTTATTGACCGTTGTTACAGTGTCGGGTAGGTTGGTTAGCAATAAGTTATTTTATTGCAAGGGAGTATTAACACATTGAGTCTAGAATCAACCTTAAAGAGCTTGAGATGTTATGCCTGGACAGCTTAAACTTTTGCATTACCAGACATCCAAAAATAATGAATAAAACGCAGTCCCTTTAGAGGAAATTTTGATGAAATGATTAAATGGTTATACAAGATTTAATTATTACACAAAGCCAGCCATGAGCGCACAATTGAACATAATAATAATACCTTAATAAACAGAATAAACCAAATCAGAGCTAATTTTAGGATCAAAATATAAATCATGTTAAATTGTAGGTGTGTATATATAATCCAAGTTATATGATATAATAATAATAATATAATCGAATATATATATAATAAGAATTTAATTAGCCAATGAGTGTATGATTAATAACACACAATAGTAAATAATAAAACATTTCAAAAACCAATTCAAAGATCAAAATATGAAAACATGATAAGTGCATGTGTTATGATTGAGAGAGAAAATATCAGGACGTAGGCGGAGAAGGCAAGCACCCGGCCTAGGCACTCGCTTCCACACGGACTACAGATTACAGTTCTCACCAAGGCGCGGCCCCTCCGGTCGGAGGGGGAAGTTGGTATCGGTCGCAACGGTCCTTCTGTGCTGCAAGTGTCTGGAGCTCAGGTTCTCTCTGCGAGGAGGACGACCGCTGGATGCCGTTGATGAAGAGCTGGGAGATTCTCAGCCGGATCTTCTGCTTCGGAGGGTTGGACGAGGCTCGAGCAGTGGAGACATCTCAAACGACTTAACAGTCACACAGTTCTTTTATACCTTTGCTCTCATCCTTGAACCCTCAACCGGTGAATCTTCAGCCTCTCACCATATATGGAAGCCACCATTTTGTCCCATCTCAGCATGCCGTCATAGGAAAAGTACAAGCCACCATTTTGTACATGTCGATCTTATCATGTCATGGAAAAGTACCCAGGAACCCGGAGACACTCCCACAAGGGAAACATGTCTTCTAGAAAGTCCCTAGAATTCAACAGTTGCACTTTATGGTCAATATTTGCTTATTAAACCAGTTTAGTTGGTAGAATGTTCTGTCCGTCAGGCCAAAGGCGCTCTCACATGAGATACGCACCTTCAGTCGATGATACTATGTGTGTGTGATGGCCGATTACCTCACCCACCACCACATCCTGCTTCCCCTCTCTCAACCTTTCACAACGAACCTATCAGAGGCTCCTGTCCTGTTTGGTGTATGTGTTCCTGTCTGCATGTCTGTGTTTACTCGTCTGTGTTTACCTGTCTGTACTTTAAGCATACTGTAAGCGTGTAGCAAAGCACAATATGATCAGCACGTTTCAACAGATCAGGTTTGCATTCAAAAAAGGTTCTTATACGAAAGGATCTGCCATCATCCCCTGTAAGGCACTGATACACTCGTCTGTCCCGCCACTAACAGGCTCAGTGGCCTCCTCAACGGGGAGGTCACCCACCAGTCCGGTGGCCTCCTCAGCGGGGAGGTCAATTACACTCATCTCTGTGTTTCCCTCCCCCGTAAGGCCCAAGAATGGATCTGACGAGCAGCCCATAAGAGCCGCCTCAATAGTGAGGGGTTCAAAGGTTGGAGACTCAGGATCAAGTGGTTTGAGGGCCCAGATTAGCTGCTCTGGCTCTTGTTTGACCTTTGTCTGGTCTGGTTCTAATTTGACCTCGGCCTTAATGGCCTTACTGAACAGCCTCCTCGCCTTAGCTTCTCTGTTTCTTTCCTCCAAGATGACTGATTTTTCCCTAGTGGACATCTTTTTCCAGACCTCCTGAGGAATCCTGGTATAAGACTTATTTGCTTTGATCTTGTCAACTTTTACTAATCTTTTCTTAGTACCTTCTTCTGGTACTACTCCCGTCCCGGGAATACTAACGGTTGATCCCCAGGCAGGCGACCCTTCGGCTTTGGCGGCCAGGTCGACAGCCTGAAATCGCGGAAAAGACCGTGTAAAAGAAGGCGTACCTCAATGATAAATGAAGCCCCTGGTCTAGGCTACATTTATCGAAACATTATTATTATTGTCATCGTTGTTGTGTATTATACTGTGTAGGGCCTACCGGCTACGGTAGGCTACAATTCTGACTGTCTGTCTTACTGACCGTAGCGGAGGGTGCGTGCGTTCTAAACTGTTCTAGTGTTGTTAACACGATTAAATTATGGTAATAACACCACGGCCACCACCAACAACAAAAATAATAATATATTTTATGCAGAAATTACTGCATAATTCTTTAGACGGTTTTGCTGACGAGACCGTCCAGATGTTATAGCACCGCGGTAAACCGTAATATCGGAAAACTATGTAACGCCCCCGTGGTTTTTCAAGCCCTAGTTAATGACGTGTTATGGGACATGATTAATGTCTTTGTTGTTGTTTATTTAGAGGATGTTTTGGTGTTTTCCCCCTCCTTCGAGATCCATGTCCAACATGTCCGTCTGGTGCTCCAGCGCCTGCTTGAGAACCAACTGTTTGTCAAGGCTGAAAAGTGATTGTTTACGGTCCATGCTGCTCTGCGGGAGTGGAGACACTGGCTTGAGGGCACGGAGCAACCCTTCCTGGTGTGGTCAGACCATCGAAACCTGTTCTTTAGCCAGTTCAATTTCACCCTGTCCTACCACCCCGGGTCTCACAACACCAGGGCAGATGCTCTCTCCCGTCTCCACCCAGGGTCCACACCTGAAGCCGACACCCAGGATACCATCTTGCCCTCAGCTGCTGAGACCGCTGAGCTCCTGGTCACTCATGTGGTCAGACTCCATGGGATCCCGAGTGACATCGTCTCTGACCGTCAACCATAACACTTGTCTCCCTATGCACACTACTGTACTTGGGACAAAGCAGTCTACTTGTAAGTACAGTCTACACAGTGTTACAGAAACTGACATTGTTATTCAAAACAAATAGAAAATACATAAATCAGCATATCTAGTCAACCAGGTTTGACCTTTTGTGTCACTCTGTGTCAACCTGTCCCAGACCCTTCAGGGTTTACAACAGTCAGTATTCTCTGAGCTCACTTACGGTGTCCTGGGGAGCGGAGGATTCTTCAGACTGATACTCAATCCCATATCATCTCCCTGACCATGGTTTGAGGTAATGACATAAGGTAATCACACGCCCAAACCATAATTTAACAGAATATTTAATGAAATAACACAATAAAAGACAACAAAACATATAAATGAGGTGTGAAGTATCAGTGATATCAGTAGTGTAGTGAGTAGATGAATGTGGATGTTGTGAGTGTTGTATGCAACTAAATAGTACAACCCATAACTACCCCTAACCAAACCAAACTACAGGTGCTCAGGAGGGGAATAGACAGAACCAATTCCATAAGCTGGTGTAGCAGTTTAGGAATTTAGAACTATAGAAATATGACTATGACTAGGTATAATTTATGCGGTTATCACAACTATGAAGGAAAATTGATTTAATACATTAATTAACTTGTATGGGGCACCACTGTGTTATGTACAGGGAAACAGATAACCTTCATCAATAGTCTTATTTATCAATCTCAGTCTGACGGAGGTCTTGACTCAAGCAAGTGACCTAGAGACCAGTTGACACTACAAGGAGGTGATCAAAGTGTTTAAAATGTATTGAAGT
The DNA here is from genome assembly GCF_949987555.1 of Borostomias antarcticus. NCBI lineage: Eukaryota > Metazoa > Chordata > Actinopteri > Stomiiformes > Stomiidae > Borostomias > Borostomias antarcticus. The sequence continues at coordinate 15,374,491 of NC_140242.1, forward strand.
ATATTAATCAATTATCAAGATAATATGAAAACACATAATTCAATAATAGATGGAAACACAGATGTGGCAGTATGGTAACAAAGCAGAAGGGAAATGAATGATATATCATATCAGGGTGTGTTCGAGGGTGTGGCTCTCATTCACACCAGAGTGTCCATGGCACGAAATTTAATTTGAATCTTGACAGTTCGATCACATCGCTCATCTCGAGGGAGGAAGCGACACTCACTTCTGGATTACTTCTGAAAAAGAAACATCGCAGAGGGAAATTAGTATACCAACAAAACTTATAAGGAGTGGAATATACTATGTAGGAAAGCCCTTATTATCATTATCATTTGGACAGATTATTATTTGCATCTAGCATTCTCACGTTATTGGTAGCTGTAGCCTACTGACAGTGATTTACCTTTTCGTCATTGTTGTTCTGTTGCTATAGGCAACGAGCGCATGCAGTGCGAGTAGTTCTACTATTGTAGCTGATGACAGTTCCACTAGAGCGTCAGTTACTCCTCGGAGTTGGTCTTACAATTGCCTTTCATAACCAGTCTGCGTTATTGCCAGAACGTAAGTTAACTTTATCTATTGTTTATTTACTTTACTGTCTGTATGCTAGACGTTAGGTAGACCTATGTTAACTACTAGCCTAATATGACGATGTAGCCTAAAGCTAATGCTAGCTATCAGTCTCATGCTAACGTAGTTCCTCAGAAATGTAGCCTTGCATGGTTGTTTGCTGCTTTAGAATAGACATTGCTGTTTATTATTCCTTGAATGTGTAGCTTGATGTGCACATACAGTAATTTAGTTAAGCCAGTTTCATGTATGCTATCTTTAGCTACTATAATATCATCTGTCCTGTTGTGCCGTAATGCTGGCCTATAGTTCAACTTGGTTAGAGTGCCATTCTGTGGAATGATATTGTACTGCTCTGATATTAGCCTACTTTGAACCCTTTGAGTGAGCGTAGGTGTAGCTATTAGTAACATATGTTAGGCCTAGCCATATTGTTGAGTAATTATTATTCATATTATTTCTGTTATTTCTTTTTCTCTCTTTAGACCACACACACATAGACACAACACAACAATGTCCTGTTCTGCTGGGAAATAACCTGAAGCTCCTCTCCGCTGATTCTCTGACCGGAATCACACCCACCATAGTGTCACCAGTTCTGTTCAGCGCATCCAGAGAGACCCCCAGAGCTCTCTTTCATACTACGCTACACAGAGAGTTTTCGAGTCTCAAAAGTCGAGAGTGGCTACGACTAGCTACAGGCTGGTTAGCCTCGGAAAGCTGACAACAAAAGGGGGACGGGCTGTCTCCTGTGGATCGGACTTTGGCCTCTCAACCGCAACCAGGCCCAGTACCTCGCGGGTCAGTCCTGATCCCATCACCTGAGTAACATCCTTGTGAGAAACGAATCTAGCCTACATATCGCCGCAGACTCTTTGGAGTCCCCGTGTGTAAGTGCCCTGCTCTGCGCTACTGCCACTAGCATTCCGTAGCTTAGCCTGCTAGCTAGCTATTGGCTAGCTACGTGTCCATCACTTCTCCGTGCTGGCAGAAATGTTCTCCTCTCTCCTCAGCGGCTGCCCACGATATGGCTCCTGCCAGCTCCCCTTTGCCCTGTACCAACTGCCACAGCCTCAGCTTGAGAATTGGGGACCTGAAGAACAGCGTCTCTGTGCTCCGCCAGATCAAACAAGGAGAAGAGTACTTGGACTCCATTGCTGTACCAACTCGCCTGGCTGAGAGCATCAGTCCGGATGAGAGAGAGTGGCCTGTGCTAGGAGCTGGACCAAAGCAGAGTCATTCTGATTCGGTAAATAATGCATGGGTCAACAAGAAAAGCAAGAGGAATAAGAAACGCCACCGGACTCCTACTAACTCCATCCTACATCCTACCAACTCCATCCTACATAGTAACATTTTTGCTGTACTGAGTAGGCCTGATCCACGCATGTCTACACCTAGGTCCAAAAGGTCTAGGAACATGGGCTGCTCTAGTACAAGCCTAGTTACACCTACCCGGTCCCAGGGCAAGGTAACCTTCACCCCATGCCCCGCCGCCCCCGGCCCACACCAAGAGCCCCAGCTCCCCTGCCCTATCTCTCTGGACATGGATGAGGAGCAGAGGCTCAGGGAGCTGGAGACATCCAACTCAGCTTTCCCCCCCACATGTCCATCGCACCGCAGTGCGCCCCGCCCTGCACGAAATGCTGCTACGCATCAGAATCGTGACCAGAGGCAGACCTGGAGATCCCAAGAGCAGGCCCAGCCCCAACCCCCCTCCCGTGCTTGTTGTGAGATCCTCCATGGTACGCCACGTCACGGTTCCGAGGGCAGAAACTCTCTCCTTCTCTGGAGCCACAGTCTTAGATATAAATGCTGCCATCCCTAAACTGATTGAGGACCGCCCACACGTCTCATCAGCCATCATCCATATCGGTGCTAATGACCTCAAGTTTGAACAGTCAGAGGTGTTGAAGACCGACTTCAAATCCCTGATCACCACCGTATTCGCGACTGGCAAGACCTGAATTATCTCCGGCCCTTTTCCATCTCCCAGATACTCCAACACCAGGTTCAGCCGAATTCGCAATCTCCACCTCTGGCTAAAAGAGTACTGCTATGCCATGTGGATCCCCTACATAGACAACTTCCATACCTTTTGGACCCGTGGGGACCTCTTCGCCAGGGACGGCCTCCACCTCAACTGGGCTGGTGCTCGTCTGCTGTCCCTCTCTATGGACCACAATCCTGGTCCCAGTCCAGGTTATGATGTGCGGTGAGTCCGATCTGTCTTGACTGCACTCACTCCCAACATAGCCTGCCCTTACACGCTTCGGACTACACTAGCCCCATCCAATGTATGTGGACCTACAGTTCACTCAGACGACCCATACAGTATTGAACCTACTAGTATTATCTCTAATTCCACTCTCAATCACACTAGTTTTAAAAATACATCTGGCTTAAGAATTATACATCTTAACATCAGGAGTCTGTGCAAGATAGGGAAACTAGATCATATTAATATTCTGATCCACCAGACAGATCCTGACATTTTGATCCTTGGTGAATCCTGGTTAAAGGAGTATTTCAGATAGCCAAATCACTGTACCTGGTTTTTATCCTTACATAGTGGATAGAGCTGATAGAACAGGGGGAGGCATCATAGCTTATGTGAAAAATGGTCTCTCTGTTACTGTCCTGGAATCCATCAGTAAACCAATGTGTTTTGAATATATCTGTATAAGAGTTCATTTGGGCCCTACATCTGTAGTAGTAGTTGGGGTTTATAGACCCCCTAATGCTAAGCAGGATGCCATTGATACACTTTTTTGATTTATTTTCTAAATATACTGATGATGAATTGATTGTTACAGGTGATATAAATCTGAATTGGTTAAATAACAACTCTGACCATTTAAAGGAGTTGTGTGACAGAATGGCATTACAACAATTAATCACTGATCCTACAAGACCAAATTTGGATGACCCATCAAAGTCTACATTACTTGATCTGGTTTTATCAAACCAACCAAAGAAAATTGTTTCTAGTGGGGTTTTTGAATTGGGTGTCTCTGATCACTGCCCTATAGCCTGTGTTAGGAGTGCTCGCACCAAGAGACCTGGCTCTCACATGGTCATTAGGAGAAACTTAAAGCATTTTAATGAGCAAGCTTTTTTGGCTGACTTGGCACAGAGCAACGTTGTTTGTACATCTGAGAACCAGGATGTTCACACATTGTTAGACTCCTTCTCGAAAGCCTTTACTTCGGTTGTTGACAATCACGCCCCTTTTAAAAAGCTAAGAGTGAAGAACCGAGTAACACTGTGGTTCTCCCAGGAGCTTTTAGCCTTATTTAGAGAAAGAAATTCTAACTGGTCTCGGGACAGAAAGTCAGATGACCCTGCTCACTGGGCGTTGTTCAAACAAATTAGGAACAGGTGTAACAATGCTGTAAAAAATCTAAATCTGATTATTACTTAGACCTTATAGCAAGCACTTACTCCGACCCAGCAAAATTTTGGAAAGTGGTAAATCCTAACAAGAACAGATCTGCTAGCTCTTTACCCACACATGTTGTATGAGATGACCGCCAAATCTCTAAGCAGGAGAAAATAAGCATTTTGTTAATGCAGGTCAGGTTTTTGACAAGGAACATCCTAACCCCCCTACTGTCAGTCCCAGCACTCCTTTTGAATGTCCCTCCCATTTTAAATGTCAACCTTTTTCCTCTATCAATGTTGTTGAGTCTATTCAAACTTTTAATTCTAGATGTCCTACTGGAGAGGATAAACTTGACTCCTCATTTTTAAAGATAGCAGTGACTGATCCCACAGTTCTAGAGCAACTAACTCATTTTTAATCTTTGTATTGCCACTGGCAAAGTCCCTAGGGCTTGGAAATCTGCTCATGTGACTCCACTACATAAAGGAGGTGATAGGGCAGAACTTAACAAGTACCACCCTATTTCCAAGCTTCCTTTGAAAGATTTTCTTTCCACAAATTACATTTTAAATCCTCATCAATACGGTTTCAGAGCAAACCACAGTACAATCTTGGCTGTCACCCTGGTTACTAATGACATTAGATCAGCATTAGACAAAAAGAAACACTGTGCAGCCCTCTTTGTAGACCTATCTAAAGCTTTTGATACCGTTGATCACACACTGTTATTACACACTCTATCCAGGATTGCTTTTGATAAAAAATGCCTGTGCATTCAAAGTTACATATCTTAAAGATATCAATGTGTGAAGTCAGGGAATACCCAGTCCACTTTTTTATCTGTCACAAAAAGTGTCCCACAAAGGTCAATTTTGGGCCCTGTACTTTTTACATTATATATTAATGATATTGTGTCCTCTCTTAATAATTGTTACGCCCACCTCTATGCCGATGACACTGTAATTTATTGTGTTGCTGCTTCTGTTGAGCTAGCTATTAAGCATCTACAAGCTGCTTTTGACAGCTTACAAGTACAGATGTGGGAACATAAGAATGTAACTTGACCCGCGGTATTCTAACAGGCGCTTTACGTCATTCCGCACCACCGCTCGCCTGCCCATAGGGGCGCAGTAATACCACTCATTGACCCAGCGCTGTAGCTCATCTCGCCTACCGTTCTCAAACTCCTTGTTCTCTGTCTGGTTGTAATTTAATTATTACGAACAAAGCCTATCTATTTATAGTTTCTATCTCTGTAAATGTCGCCGGGTCTATATCTGTTAACTGTCGGGACAAGTAGAAGTTTAATACATTAGGCTGACTGAGTGTTCTCATATGGAACATGGCATCAGGACGAGGAAGATGGCTAACGGAGCTGACCAGAGATGTGTTTGAAATGGTTCACTCACTCCCTCCCTATTACCATGGATGTATTGAGTGCGACTCATAGTGAACTACATGGGGAATGATTTAACAGTTTTGGGACACTACATGGAATATAACTGCGTAAGATATCCATGACTCAAACAAGCAGACGCGCCGATCACAGATGGCAGCAGGTTGAAATATCAGGTAGTATTCAGGTTCCATGTTTAGTTGAATGATAAATCCCATATTAATGGTTGGAATTCTAATGATGTGCAAGTGTGATTTTGTCAACTTTAGTGCTGTCTGCTAATAGCAGCCTGTGAAGCTGCACGATAGTACAGCTGTAGCTATTTTGATGCTATTAGTTCAACTTCTGTTTCTCGGGCAGGAACGGAGACGAACTCGCATTAGCAGCAAAGCAGCTAGAGGAATGATCTTAACATTAGCTTACTGCTTTAGCTACTGCTAGCTACCGTCTTCTTCTCCTTCGGTAAAACATGACACCGTTGTGTTGTGGTATTGTGGAGGGCTTAGGCAGAAGCAGGAAGAGAAACCACTTTTGCCCCATATAAGTTAAATAATGGTCTCATAAGCATTTTCGATTGTAAAATTGTGTTCACTTGTTTTAGTTTGCAAACATATGCAATTTTCTTAGCATTCCCAGCTTTGTATGTAGTTTTAATGTGAAAGATACATCTTGAATGCAGTCAAGACAAATTATTTTGCCTCATAACTTTTGTCAAACCCCCTGGTTCCAGTCAATTGGATTATAGGCTATAGGCTACTTTCGTTTACAATGACGTTACCTTATGAACACAAATAGCTTAATCTATAGGCCTACATAAAAACAATAGCCTAAAACCATGTTTATTTACAATGTATTTTCTTTCATTGATAGCATGCCAATAGTTAGGGTGAGGAACGACGCGCGGTCTCTTTAGCCCTGAGGCCATCAGGCAGGCAGCTCAGGAGGTCGTTGAAGGCTATATATATTATTATGATATTATGTCTAATAATACATTCGTTGAAAGTACACAGGCTGATCTACTATACGGAATTGGACCGAGGAGTGTTCTCATATGGAACTAGGCTGCGCGCCCGCCCGCGACAAGAGCTGAATTGTAGTCAGCTTGCCCCGCTGCGCGCAGGACGCGTGCGTCTCCCGCTGATCCGAGCGAGAACGCAGGCGGAATGTCGCTCCCCGTCTGAAACGGCCTTGACTCCTGGAATCCCAAGGTCTTTCATATTGAAATTATCTTGATGGTCTCGGGAGTTGAGACGTGTTAAGGGAGTGCATCAGTCGTGATCCTTGACAGTAGGCTACCAGCCTGCGCTGCGCTCAGAACAAAGTTGGATGAATGGATGGACTTTTTGGAATCCTGTAAAATGTTTATTGCGCTCTAAAATCATGAAAGCATAAATGTAAAAATGCAGCAACAGAAGTAGTCTAGATGAGATGGTGGTTTAAATGAATGGCAACACATATCTCATTGATTGGGAAGCCATTTAGAGCTGCCGGTCTATTACGGCCGACTCACACGCTTGCGTTTGATGCGTCAACTTTGACGGATGCCATTCACTTTCAATGGCCGCAGCCGAATGGCATTCTGGTTCCGTTGTTGTCCCGGTGCGTTGCGTTGCCTGCGTTGCTAGCGTCGAAAGTTAAAACATTTTCAACTTTCAGATGCGTTGCCGGAGCTGCCGACCAATCAGATGTCTTGACGGAGAAAGACGTCATCGCAAGGCGGGATTTCACATTTTTCGATACCAAGATGGAGGACAATCGCTGTTTGAATTGTTTGTTTTCAGGATAGGATGTACCCAATACCTGCGGGCACCACGTTCACGTTGCCTCAACCACAATGCATAAACGATCGCCACACGTTCGACCAGATTAGCATCCATGACGGCACTAAACGAAAAGCCGGGTGGGTTTTCAAAATAGTTCGCGCTAGCAGGTTCGGAGAATATACTCGGCTGTTGCGAGCGCAGTTTTGGACAATGTGATTGGTTGTTGTTGCGTGCGGCAGACACGCCTTCCGCCATCCGTCAAAGTTGACGCATCAAACGCAAGCGTGTGAGTCGGCCGTTAGCCTACATTCGGACTCAGAGGATGACATAACTGTTTATTGAGAAACAATTGGCTATATAAAGAAATACCACAATGCATGTAGTCTAGATATATTACATTATGGTTATACACTTTATGGTAGACTGCCCTCTCGCTCGCTAAGCAGGCTACATTGTGGCTGTTTTGTTCATCGCCTATAGGCTACACATTAGAAAAATGTTTTTTTTTATATAGACCTAGAAGGAATCAGAATATGTGGAAATTTAATTTTAGCCTATTTTAATACAATTCAAATTCTGCTTAGAGGGAATTATTTTCAACGGACATTATGACCTGAGCATAATTAATAATTATTAACTGCTTTAGCTACTGCTAGCTACCGTCTTCTTCTCCTTCGGTAAAACATGACACCGTTGTATTGTGGTATTGTGGAGGGCTTGGGCAGAAGCAGGAAGAGAACCCCGTCATGGGACCTTAAATCAGAAATGTGGAATGGTAGTGAACGGCGTGAGAAGCTATTGTAAGCTAGACTGCAACGTAAACAAACAACACATGACACAGGGATCAGCTAGCTAGCTAACTACTGTACCAGTTAGCTAACATCTATGAACTCAAACTCCTTGTTCTCTGGTTGTAATTTAATTATTACGAACAAAGCCTATCTATAGTATCCATCTCTGTAACTGTCGTCGGGTCTATATCTGTTAACTCATATGGAACAAGGTATCGGGACAAGTAGAGGTTTAATACAGTAGGCTAACTAGCTAGCTAGCAGTGTTCTCATGACATATTCCTTCATTTCAGACACAGGGGCACCTGTGGGCACCACGATACACGCACAACATTTTGAATGAAATAAGATGCCCTTGGTCAATGTTGTGTTTTTGTTTTTATTTATTTGCAAAAAAGGCTATGTACACACATCGAAATAGATACACAAAACAAAAAAACAGCTGTGTACTAGTAGGCTACCAGTAGCCTGCTACAGAGTCCCGGGGGATGTCACATTCCTGTCGGGCCACCAGCAACCTCGACGATCTTCGGCAACACGTTCTTGAGATGGTCGATGTAGTTGTTGCATGTCTTCACATCCAGTACTTCATACCAGAAAGTTCCAATGGCATGAATCAGCTCCTGTCTGTTGCTGGGTTTTGCCGTGCGCCGAATGTACGTCTTCAACTGGTTCCACACCATCTCGATGGGGTTCAGATCTGGAGATCTTGAGAAAAGATAATAAATTAGGCTAAATATATTAAAAAGTAGGCCACTCCACCGTCACTGTCCCGAAGTCATCGCCTCACTATCCGGTAGTTTGTAAACAACATATGCAATATTACATAAACAACTTACTCTGCTGGTGTTTTGATCCAATTGATCCCCTCGGCAGCGATGTAGGCTCTAGCTGCAGTGTGCTTGGGGTCGTTGTCTGCATAAATAAAGGGAGAAAAAATATTAGGCACACCAATTTAGGCTTAACAACAGATTTTTCACTCAATGAGTGCTTTGCGTGTAGCCCATCGTTACAATGTCCTACCTTGAAAAAAACGATGCGTTGGTCCATTCCAGTTGTTTTTAATGTAAGGTGCAGCAGCCATTGTGATGATTTCGTTCTTAAAGTAGTCGCCATTCATGATTCCTGAATAAAAGAACAACACTAAATTATTAGATTATTGGCTACCTACAGCAAACCCTACACCAACAGATGTAGCATAATGGATAATAGCCCGCAAAACGCTACAACAATTAAATAATAGCTAGGCTACCTTCGAAAATCATCATCGGTCCTCGTCCCTGCCGAGAAATTCCACCCCAGACATGGAGCTTCAGGGGATGCTTCGGTTTGGGCTTGAAGGAAGCTCTCCCTTTCTTCAAGTAGCAGGTCCGGGCGAAACGCTCAAGGGACACTGTCGTTTCGTCAGTGAAGATGACGTCCTCGAAGCGCTCGCTCGTCGCGATCCACTCTTGTGCCTGCAGCAAACGAAGCTCTTTGTTCTTCTCCCGGATCATGGGAACCCAACTACAGAACAGACGTCATGTTATATTGTAGCCAACTGTTCATTTTTGTCTATACGTTTTATACATAAATTATTCACATAGCCCACGAGCCGAGACAAAACAATGTCATTAAATAAATAAGTCACAATTAAGCACTCCCTTACCGAGTCATTCCGTATTTCCACCCCATTCTTCTAGCAGCCTTCCCGATGGTCTTGGTAGAGACGTGTGTGTTGTGGTCAGACAGCAAGATTTTCTGTATGTCTCTGGCTGACCGCTCGTCCTCGGCTTCAAGAAGTCCGTTGATGGTTTGCATGATCTGACTATATACAAATACAATGAATTATATTAGAACAGTGCCTTATATAATATAGATAGATGTCGGACAGCTAGTGTGCATTTATAGTCTAGGGCTAATACAGGTCTATAGTCTAGGTCTACTGTACCTTGTCAGTTTCCTTGGCCTGCGGGGTTTGGCCACTACAGGTGACTTGCTGTAGTGGCGCCGGACTGAATTAGCGGTCACATCAACCCCCATTGCATTCAAGACCGCTCTTATCTGTGTGGTGGAGTAGCCGTTCAGATGGAGTGTCTTGATCTGCTCACTTTGCTCAGTTGAGATCTTCATCTTGTCAAGCGATGTTGGGTCTGCTGGTGAGGTCAGCTGCATGATCACAACATTTATCTTCACAATAAGGGGGCGGGGCGGAGGGAGCCAATGCGCTGTTTCCCAGAGCCTTCTTCTTCTTCAAGGTACAAGGGATACTTTAAGGGCGGGCTGAACCCATCGTAAGCTGTCCCTTAGCGATGTGCTCCGTTCAAATGACCAAGTTGCATTTGATTAGCACATTATGGTCGATTAGGCTACATTAGCAAATACTTCGATGTGGCATTTACAGGACAATACAGGCTAATCGATTGGGCCTATACAATTTTCACAATGAATGGAGGCCAAGCAATTTGTTTTCCATGGAATGGAAGCTAAAGACAATGCAAGAGCCATGAGCCGTTTTATGAAGTATAAATTAGGCTTTATAGCGCCCATATTATGCCGAGACTTGAATATAACGAGACAGGCTATTGAACAGGTTTATGTCAGTAATGACGCAGAAGTTTGTACTTAACAATAAAGATTAGGGTGTGCAAATGTTTTCTTGAGACTACGCCGACGTCTGCCCATGTCTCGCATGTTGTCACTCAACCTTCAACAGATGAATAGGCCTACTATTTTAAACCTCGCCGCAGATATGGGCAATATAAGCATATTAATTCATTACAAACGTTCGTTTAAAACTCACTGAGGGACACCCTCAATTTATCCGTAGCCTAAATCGACGCAAGCCCTTAGCCCTATTTAACATAGCCTTCTGAGACCAGTAGATGATGTAGCCTATGCTATGGAAAGAAAAGGCCTACTGTAGCCTTATGTCACTCTGCTGCTGTAACACCCCAAATCACCAGTGGCGATTGGTAGTTATGTTATCTTAATATAGCAAAGACAAATACATAAGTAAAACTTATGATCAGGCTAGCCAACGTTAACCCACACCCTAACACTGGCATTCATTGACGTCACCATGACCTAGTTGCATTTGATTAGCACATTATGGTCGATTAGGCTACATTAGGCTACATTAGCAAATACGTCGATGTTGCATTTACAGGACAATACAGGCTAATCGCTTGGGCCTATACAATTTTCACAATGAATGGAGGCCAAGCAATTTGAACAACCAATTTGATTGAAGGAATGCCGATTAGGCATTCATTTGGCATTCATTCACATTAGCAAATGGCCGGACAATCCGTAGAAACTAGTAGCCTATATGCCTAAGTCTTTTGTCTAGGCCTATTTCATGTTCCAATGTTCCAATAGTCCTTCATCAGTTCATCAATTCATCAGTTAGTTTTAAGCCCCACAACTTTTACCAAGAGGGCAAAATTAAGTCCACCCATTCACCCAACTTGTAGCCTCGCCTAGGCTACTTGGTTCACCGCATCCTCGGGTCGTTGACGGGCCTCCCATCTTCTTAAATTATTTTTTTCCCCAGTAGTCCAAACTCCATATCCAATTCTTATTTTTAATCATTTGCTCACTCAATCATTATTCAATGATTACAGATCAGGATTGCTGACACAAACCCATTGAATAGCCTACCTCTCGTCATATTTAAGTCTCGTCATAACATGGGAGCTATAAGTCAGGGAACGGATGAGGGGTTTAACGAACTGATTATAAGGACTCTTTATTGAAACATTTGGACTGAATTACATAATAAAGTGGTAACTGTCGTCGGGTCTAGCTATATCTGTTAACTCATACGGAACAAGGTATCGGGACAAGTAGGCCCTAGAGGTTTAATACAGTAGGCTAACTAGCTAGCAGAGTGTTCTCTCTATTCAAACGGGATCGGGAAATTATGTTTAGCGCTGTTGACTAGCCTACATATTATTTTCGAAATATGGTCTCATGTCCCAGTCCGATTGTCCACCCTTACATGAATTTGCATACTCTGGGACACACCCAGAGTCACACCTTTCCGGCCACGCCCTTGCCCAGCCATCAATAAATACTCTGCCTACAACAGTGTCTACTACAGACCCACTGACAATGAACACCAATCGTTTCTACAACAAGAAGAAGCCAGGCTGCAATGCATCCCCCTCTTCTGACAACCTACCGAAAAGGCCGGCTCCAAATGCAGGGCGCCCAGCACTTGGCCCTCCTGTCCAAGCCGGTCCTAGCCAATCCAAGAGGATTTTGAGAAAGGTACGTTTGGCTCAGCTATTATACACAAAAAACAACCGTAATGTTCTCTATTCCAAGTACTCAACTGAGCTTTTAATGGCTGTTCTGCTTATTAACTGCAATATTCTGTTTGTTTCTTTTACAGAGAAAGAGGCTGGCTCCAAATGCAGGGCGCCCAGCACTTGGCCCTCCTGTCCAAGCCGGTCCTAGCCAATCCAAGAGGATTTTGAGAAAGGTACGTTTGGCTCAGCTATTATACACAAAAAACAACCGTAATGTTCTCTATTCCAAGTACTCAACTGAGCTTTTAATGGCTGTTCTGCTTATTAACTGCAATATTCTGTGTCTTACAGAGAAGGACGCCGGCTCCAAATGCAGGACTCCCAGCACTTGGTGATGGTCCTACCCCCCGCCCTAAAAAGCGGACTCCGTGTGGGCCTACAGCTCCAGAAGAAGCATGCAAAGACACCCCACAGCGCCCTAAAAAACGGATGGTGGCAAAGAAAGCGGTACGTTTCTCTGTTTTCTCTACATTTCTAATCAGTGTTATTGCCAGGTAGTTTTTACATGTGTCGTTATAAATAAAACATAAAATAGCATACTGATTGTCTGAGGATACAATGTTTCTTATTACATTTTCATTATTCTGGTTACAGGCAGTGACAGTGGAATATCCGAGACCAATGCCACTCTCGAGCCCAGCAGTGTATGGTGACATTGTGGCAGAGCAGCTGCAGCGGAGAGCCAGTGAGGTGGACAGCGTCAGGGCCGAGCTACAGGCTGGACAGGCTGCAATGAAGGTGGAGCTACGGAGGGCCATGCAGGAGAAAGACAGAGACATGCAGCAGAAAGACAGAGACATGAAGGAGCTGCTACAGAAGGCCATGCGAGAGATGGAGGAGCTACGGGGGGCCATGCAGCGGAAAGACAGAGAGATGGATGAGCTGCGTGCAGCGTTAGCATCTGGCACCCCCAGCCCCCTGAGAACCCCTTCCACCCCTGGGAGCAACACCCTGGCGAGGCACACCCCTGGCAGCTCAGCGAGTCACACCCCTGGGACTATGGCACACCTCACCCCGGCAAACCTCACCCCCAGACACCCGCTGCTGCCTGTCCCTTCAGTTCTCCCTGACATCCACATTCCTGACCTGGACACAGATCACTGCCGGAACCTCTGGCAACGGACCAACGGTCGTCCAGATCGTTATGGTGCCCTTCTGTTTCGTGCCATCCTAACCCGTGGGACTTATCAGGCCTGGGTGCGGAACACCAACTGGGATGGTTCACGAGGCAAGCAGGCCTTGCCACAGAACGTCCGGAAATGCATCACAGATGCAGTTCTCCTAAGATGCCCCACCTTCACCAACATGAAACAGCTGAAGAACCGAATCAACGAGATGTTGCGCACTCGTCGGAGTTCTATTTCAAGGGCTCTTTTTCGCAGTTGAGCTGGCTGTATGGGGCAAGAGAGGACTGTAAAATACAGTACTGTATTACAGGATATACAGTATGCATTTGGTACTAGGATTAAGGCATTTTATTTTGTGTTTCTATATCAATGACATGCATGTGTGAAATTTTTTTGCAAATAAAAAAAACGGAAGAAAAAAAACATTGACCAACGGTATCTTATTTCAAAATATCTTGCTGCACTTACCATTTGTATTGTTCACGCTATAATGGCCATATGGTATTACCATACCATCTGAACACACCCTGTCCCCAGGAGAAGTTCTAGTCATTGTTTCATTGTTAGCGATGATTTGACTGTTCAATGGATATCATTCGGTCCTTGGTCGCGAAAAGCCTATTAGCCTACAGTATAACGACGCACACTGAAAGTAGGCTATACCAGTAGCGAAATAAAAGACAGAGTCTACAGTCTACTGTAGATATAAAAATACATTGATTGCAAGGTGCATAGCCTGAATAAAGGCAGAACGTGAGACAGGGAATCCATTCTAGTACAAGGCTACTGCGTGCGTGCAAGACTGAGTGCGTTCACATTTTCCATTTCCAAACGGTTTTCCACCTCACCTAATTTCGCTGTTGATTGGTTTCAGCTAACGTTAGATTATAGTAGCCTAGGTACAGTACTGGATATTTATTTAAACCGAAAATGGATTTTAGTAAATTAATCATCATTCCATTGTTATTGCTCCAGAATCAAATGACAACCGCTTTCATGATACTTTTGATCCTAACAGAAAGAGAAATACATCTCTAAGTATCTAAGTTAATATAGGCATATGAGAACGCATCATTTTGTACGGTAGGCTAGGCCTATGCGTCTTGTAATTGTAGCCTACTGTACAAAGTAAGGCGTTCAATAGGCCCTATTGAATTTCTTTTATAGCCTAAGTAGACAGTAGATAGACAGTTCTGTTCTTGCTGCAGCGTGTCTTCACCATGCAAGTATTTTTTGGGGGGTATTCTTCTGTGGACACTGCGAGGGGCGCCGGACGCCAGAGTGCGCAGCTCTTCAGCCAACTGGAGATGTCGCGTCTGGGGAGGCTCTGCGTCTCTCCACCAGTCCCCAGCGAGTCCAGCTCCCCAATCAATAATACATATTTATAATAGCCTACATAGCGCGAAACTGTGCATATAATAGGCTGTAGCCAGCGCGAAACTGCGCATTCCCTATAGCCGTTCATTGAACAGCTGGCGGCCGGTATAAATAAATAAAAACATACACGATATTTTGTTATTTGAATGATCTTGAATATATATATATATATTCAAGATCATTCAAATAACAAAATATTGTGTATGTTTTTTCATTTATAATTTAACAATAGGGGCAGAACACAATTAAGGGGAAAGTCATTGACAGGCGGACTTCAATGTTTTATATATATAAAATATAGTTATGTGCAAATGAAAACCCACAATCGTCCTATGGACCTTACCCCGATTTTGGAAATCAGATAAAGGCGTTCACAAGACCATTTCAATAATCGCATTATTACAATTATCGGTTGATGTCTCACTGTCAAACCTGCCGCTATATGCACAAGATAGTTAATGTCCGGATATGATTGGCAATGAGTGATCTTTACTCATGGCGACTATTTCAATTTTGTATGGATCCACACCTCCGATCAAGCTTATTTTGTCTTTGTATCGTGCTGAAGCCATATAGCCTACTGCGCTCAGACTTGGCTACATTAGCTGGTGCCCTGTCTTCAAATTTACTTCCGGGGTTTACGAGTAGCCTACCAGTTGAATGCGTTCCAGAAACAAAACGCATAACCCTCACGTTCACCACATCTTTACTAACAAATATATTTACAATACTGTTATTTTGCGCATTTGACTTAACAGACACCACGTCTTGACCCGACGTCAGTTGCCGAGATAGATAGGCTACTGTAGGCCTAGATATATTATAGGTGTTCGTAATAATTAAATTACATCGAGATGGATAAAACATGTGTTTGAGAACAAGGTAATAATAACAATTAAACGTTATTTGTATAGCCCCTTTCATACAGATACCTTCAGCTCAAAGTGCTTTACAACAGAGCATTTAAATTAAAGAATTTGAAATTTAATGATGCTTCATTCGTAGACTATAGGAGAAAAACACTGAGCCCAGCCTGCTAAATCTACTCAAAGACGCCACCTGGCGGTGGTGCATCACTAAAACGAAATAACACCCGTCTGAAACGGGATTTCCCTGCCAAATACCGCGAGGTGAAATGCTGCAGCAAGTTACATTTCTAACTTCCCACATCTGTAGCTCTTGCTAATCTTAAACTGATGTTTAACGCTAGCAAAACAAAGTTTATGGTGTTTACTAAAAGTAAAAAAAAAGTCGCTTTTAATACTCTAGGTATTAAGAAAAGAAATGGGTCTAACATTGAAAGAGTTTTAGAATATAAATATCTGGCTAGAGGATAAATTTAATTTTATATAACACATAAATGTCTTAACAGGTAAATTAGTTTTGTAGGAACAGGTACAAGTTTTGTAGGAAAACAATTGTACAGGCTGCATTTTTTATCTGTGCTAGATTATGGCGATATTATATATGGCAATGCTGCAGCTACTGATCTGGTACCTCTAAACTCTGTATATCACTGCTATTAGATTCATTACTGATGTTACATTTTATACACACCATTGTATCTTATATGACAGAGTCAGTTGGCCGTCTTTAGAAATGAGAAGAAAAAGACATTGGTATCTCTTTATTTTCAAGGCTTTAACTGGAAAACTGCCTTCTTTACCTCACATCAATGTTGAACTATTCTACAAATCCATATTCTACAAGGTCTATGGACTTTCTCAATTTACAGACCCCTTTATGTCCTCTGACTTGGGTAAAGCTGCCTTTTCTGCACTGGCTCCAAGTTCTTGGAACCAGCTCCAAGATTTTTTTTTTAAATAGGCTTACTTCCTGATTATGGTCTCTTTAGAAGTATGGTAAATAACTTCTGTGTCTCAATCTGTGATTGTTTATGAAATGATGTACTTTCTTATATTTCCTAATTGATTATTCTTGTGCTATATTATGTTGTTATGTACTTTTAATAATTTTTATCACTCACTTGTAAATTAGGATAACCTCAATGTGTTTTTGAGTATAAATAAAGGTTTGAATGAATAAGATTGCAGCCTGTCCTAATTCTCTAAGCTCAAAACAGCATAGTACCACAGACCACATCAAACAAGAGCGCAGGCATATGACCTTACGTCGTGTGACAAGCTGGCTCGCGCGGATGTGCAGCTCTCGTTGGAGTCTCGAAGACCCACGTGACTAGAGTTGTTGGGTTGGGTGCAGGGTGTCGCATGCCGGCGCTTCCTTCGATGCAGCTTCGTGGTTAGGCTGTTTGGCAAACATTGGGAGTCGCAGAGTCTCAGAGTTAAGACTTGGCGCTCAGTCTTTAGAGTACAGAGTCTATTCTGGCGCTGTTTGGTGTACAGCCAACCGAAATGGTTCAGAATTAAATTGCTAAAGTCTCAACTGTTCAACTCTCGCTCTTGCCGATAGTTGGATCCGATGAACAGTTCATTGATGGTTTTATTTCAGTAGATACTCGTGTCGACAGGTACCTAGCAGGCTGTTTCCTTGCAATTCCATGGAGACAAAGTTACTTGCTTTAATGGCACATGGGATCCGTGATGTTACGGTAGATCACACAACAAAAAATACAAGAGAAAGAGGGCATGTAACTTTCAAGAATATATACCTGTGATTCGCCAGGGGGTGGGTTCTGGTGACCCCCAGCTGATTGATTGGCCCCTGGTTCAGGCCAGGCCATCTTTGACCCCTCCCTCAGTATCTGGGGGACTGGCAGCACTTCTCATGTTATATTTTAATCCCTGGGTATTTGATCACATTTACAACACATTGGAAAAACAACAGGAAGGATGGCATATTCATATTCAGTACATTAGCCGGAGCAAATAAAGTCCAAACATGACATCTTTAATCACACCGACATGTTGGATTCACAGTTTTAATACTGCACTGAGCCCGTTCGATCCACAGCTCCTGTTTATTCACCGGTCGGCTCTACATTATAGAATAAACAATTGTACTTGGAGAACAACTCAGTTTCATGATTGAAATAGCAGTTTACTATGCATTTTGACCATACATTGGTGTTCTGGAATGTTGGGAGAGAGAGAGGGTGACACGGACCAGGCCTGTCATAAATCGTCACACTCCAGTCCTTCGTTAAAGGGGGAAACTCCCCAGTCTCTTTGATGCCATCAACAGGACGCCAGGATCTGTTGACACAAGCATTCTAGAACAAGGGTGGTAGTCGTGGAGTGTATCGGTGCCACAGTCCTCCACCCTGCTGTTTCACAGTCATCCCTCCTGCTGGGGCATGCGGCCCCTCCGCTACACTGGCTTCATCTTCACGGCACCGACAGGCGCTGGTAGCCCCATGCACAACAGGAAAGCACTGACTCAACACTGCACCAGTGTTTCTAGATTACATTTGTATAGCCTAGGTTACTTTGACCCAAGTTAAGAATATTTAGTGCAACACATATGGAAAGTCGTTTTTCGTTGTTGTTAGTCGTTTTTCTTACAAAGGATGCGAGTGCAGCGAGCCTGAACAGACTGCCGAGCATATTATCTCTGGCTGCCCCCTATACAGAGCACCTTCAGAAGCCTCTTCAATGTAGGTCTAGAGCATGGAGATATTGGACCTGAGCGAGGGCATGGCTGCATGACACTGAGCTGGCCATCTGATGATACACAAAAGAAGAAGCCACAGTTAGCTAGCTTGTCCATCTTTATAGAAAACAAATATCCAAAGGTCGATATCCAACGTTAGCTAGGTGGCTCACATTAGCTAACGTTAGCTACAATAACTACATCTGCCTACCTTTAGCTTCAAAAACGATTACAGATGAGGCTTTTCGTTATTTTGTTGCTTGCAGCGTTCGGCATCTCGCTGATGATTCGCAAGGCATTGAGATTTCCGAGATTTGTCATTGTATTAATACATCCATCATCAGTTTCGCCATCCATGCTAAAGCTAAGCTAATATTGACTTTGGAGATTGACGTTATTACAGCGAGACCGGAGGCAGGGAGTAATCGGAGCGGGCTTGGGCGTCCCCGAGGCGCATCCACAGTGTGATTTTCTACCTGGTTTATACGGCTCTCAGTGGCTTCAAAAAAAAAAAAAAAAAAAAGAGCCCAATGGGTCAAAGGTTGATGGCTAAAGAATAGTTTTTTTTTTTACCTAGAATGATACCCAGAAAAAAAATGTGTTTCCTTCCTCAGCTATTTCTTTTTTCATTATGGGCAATGGGAAATAGGCTTTTTGCCCCCAATGCCTGCAATACCGAGCCTGGCCACTACACAAGCTGGCTTCATGCGCTGGGTGAACAACTTCCATTGGAATGAATGCAACGCCATTTTTAACACCATCTCCAGTTTTTTTTTATACCTCCAGAGAGGTATAGAGACCAAAAACCAAGAGACCAAAAACGGGACTGTGGGGATGTCATGTCACCCTAAAAATACTGAAATATGTGCCTTCTTTCCAGTTCCACACATGATGTAGCCTGTTATCTAAATGTCTTCCGACGACGGTCGGTGTCCTCCCGCATAGCCTATCGAATGTGCTCAGAGTCTAAACCACACCCACCGACTTCTTTGCTTTGATCCCTTTTCTAGGTCGGTATTTGAAAAATGAACCGTGACCAGTGCTTTTAGTGTCTTTCACTCAGACAATGAGAAACCAAATATGAGTATTCTCCTTATGCGACTATGAATTGAAATTACAAATAAACTTTGAACACGGACCATGTTTTTATTATCATTATTTCCAATAAAACAAATTTCTTTATGAAAACAAGATTTGGTCTTTTTCCCAAAAAAATGTCTTGGTCATGACCCCAAGTGAAGGAGTTCAAGTATCTGGGGGTCTTGTTCACGAGTGAGGGAACCATGGAGAGGGAGTTTGGCCGGAGAATCGGAGCAGCTGGTGCGGTTCTGCAGTCGCTTACCGCACTGTTGTGACGAAAAGAGAGCTGAGCCTTCAGGCAAAGCTCTCGATCTACCAGTCTATCTTCGTCCCCACCCTCACCTATGGTCATGAAAGATGGGTCATGACCGAAAGAACGAGATCACGGATACAAGCGGCCGAAATGAGTTTTCTCCCGAGGGTGGCTGGGGTCTCCCTGAGAGATCGGGTGAGAAGTTCAGTCATCCGGGAGAGACTCGGAGTAGAGCCGCTGCTCCTTTGCGTAGAAAGGAGGCAGTTGAGATGGTTTGGGCATCTAGTGAGCATGCCTCCTGGGCGCCTCCCTAGGGAGGTGTTCACGGCGTGTCTGGCTGGGAGGAGGCCGCGGGGTAGACCTAGGACTAGGTGGCGGGACTACATCTCCGCACTGGCCTGTGAGCGGCTAAAGATTCACCAGGCAGAGCTGGTTGATGCTGCTAGGGAAAGGGATGTCTTGGGCCCCCTGCTGGAGCTGCTGCCTCCGTGACCCGACCCCGGATAAGCGGATGAAGATGGATAGTCTTGGTCATCATATAATCAGGGTCGTAGTAGTAGTAGGGTCTGTAGTCGTAGTAGTAGTAGGAGGATCTATAGTAGTAGTGGTAGGATCTATATTAGTAGTAGTAGGATCTATAGTAGTAGTAGGATATATAGTAGTAGTGGTAGGATCTGTAGTAGTAGTAGTATCTATAGTCGTAGTAGAATCTATAGTAGAAGTTGTAGGATCTATATTAGTAGTGGTAGGATCTATAGTAGTTGTGGTAGGCTCTATAGTAGTAGTAGGATTTATAGTGGTATTGGTAGGATCTATAGTAGTCGTAGTAGTAGTAGGATCTACAGTAGTAGTGATAGGATCTATATTAGTAGTTGTTGGATCTATAGCAGTAGTGAGATGATCTATATTAGTAATAGTCGTATATATAGCAGTAGTAGGATCTATAGTAGTAGTAGTAGTAGTAGTAGTAGTAGGATCTATACTAGTAGTAGGATTTGTAGTGGTAGGATCTATAGTAGTAGTAGAAGTAGTGAAATTATCTATATTAGTAGTTGTATGATTTACAGTAGTTGTAGTAGTATTATCTATAGTAGTTGTAGGATCTGTAGTAGTAGTAGGATTTATATTGGTAGGATTTGTAGTAGTAGTAGTAGTAGGATCTATAGTAGTAGTGATAGGATCTATATTAGTAGTTGTTGGATCTATATTAGTAGTGATACACTCTTAGATGTCGCTGTAATTTAGCTGCACAGTACTGTAAAAACTTACAGTACAATACCGCATTTCTTCATTACAGTAAAATACTTTAGTTTATATTGCATTATGGGTAATCTTGATTAAGCGGGAATCGTTTACAGTATATTTTAGTCTTGCTGTAACCTCGCTGTAACCTGCCTGTAATAAGCCATGGCAATAATACAGGATTGCTGTAAAATAGCAGATGTCGTCAAGTCAGATCACCCGCTCGCGCTCACACACAACAGTGGCCAACGTGGAGAGCCAGACTGCGTGGAGGATTTCTAGAGCGGTAAGTTAGATAACGTTATATGTATATTATTATATGTTTTTCCTGCAAACTTTAACCATAACATTTTAGGATTTATGCTCTAATCTAGCTATTGCAATATTGTTTGTGTGTAGGGGATGAGACTGCAACGTTAGCCAGCTTGCAGTCTCAAACCAAGTCTTAGAATGATTCTAACGTTAGCTAGCTAGCTAACTTAGTACTCGGTGCATTAGGTGTGTAGTCTTAAATTAGCTTGCTGACGTTAATATATGGCTGTGTCCGAAATGCCTGCTACTTGCTATATAGTAGGCGAGAAGTAGCATGCTATATAGTACCTACTACTCCACAAAAACGATATAGCAGGCAAGAAAAATGTAGCATGCTACTTGAGTCAGGTAACGGGAATGCGTGGGTTACGTTGTTACGCTGAGGCGAAAAGGCGTTCAGTTACCCAGACCTCGAACCTGTGGTTAGTTTATATTCTGGTTATATTCTGTCAAATATATCGTTTCGAAAAATTATTTCTTTATCCAGGCATCTTAGTTTTAACTTTTTCATTATAGCGGAGCAGGTCATATTTGCTTGTATGTGGTATTTATTTTGTTCACAACTTCGCGATCGTACAGCCAGGCTACAGAATCTTAATTTGATGCCAGGTACTTAACAATGCTAATGCACTGCTTACTGGCGTCGGCCATGACAGCTGTCCTGAAAATTTCACTGAACAGTGACGTAACATCCGTAATAGCATGCTCTGGACTTTGCTACGTTTTTCGCCGTTTTTTTTCGACAATATAGCAGGCGAGGTAGCAGGCGAGAATAGCAGGCGAGAGGTAGCAGGCACATTTTTGAAGTAGCATGCTACTTCTCGCCTGCTATATAGCAAGTAGCAGGCCTTTCGGACACGGCCTATGTCACGAAATGTGTACCTTTAGCTTGCTAGCTACGGTAGAGTTGTTGCTTTTGTCAAGTGTCCACTGCTAACAACGTTAGTGAGTGATTTGGGGTTAGAGAGATCGGCTGTTGGGTTTGATTCTTAGCACGCTAGCGCTGTCATGTAGTTTTTCGACATACATGGTGCATATTCCTTGTAGGCTAAGTTGAAAACTGCATGGCAATAAACACATTTTAATTATAAAGAAGCGTGTAAAACGGCATTATCAATCCGTGTGCTCCAGCGCCTTATTACTTTATATTCCTGAACGCATTACGTCCAGCGCATTGGGACGCCTGACCAGTTGAAGCGTGACACTTAAACTCTCTCTCCCACGCACACAAATACACACACATACACACACACTTCATACACACACACACACACTAAATATACACACACGCACACACACGCTCGCACACACACACACAACAAAATATAATTGAGTAACAGTTTTCTTTCTTTTTCAGGACATTCAGTGATGACAGCATCATGGTGGATGCTGTCCATTGAGGGGACAGTGGTTATGACGCTGGACAGCTGCGACAACTTTGCAGCTGCCTTCGATGTGCTCTTTTCCAGCTACTATGTCTTCAACATGCAGTACCAGGAGACAGATGCGTGTACACTGGAGCTTGTTCAGAGGTAAATGAATTTCTTTCTGCATTACATTTCTGTATTAGAGTTGGTGCTAAAAGTTACAGGACAGGAGGAATTTGAGGACTGGGTTGAGTTGTGCAATCTTCTTTATAAGCATGCAACAACGCATTATGTAATAACGCCACATTATGTAATAATCCAACAAAATGTACAATTTTGACACATATTTATTGATCAGTATGATATTGCCAACAGGTTTCTGGTGAGGATCAACCCGGAGGATGGCAATAAATGCTCTGCCAGACAAGGAGTGAGCAAGAAAACAGGAAGGGTGGTGCAGAGGAAGGTGATGGCCATCAACCCACATGTCTCAGAAAAGCACATTTATCATAGCTTTTCCAACGCATGTACAGCTGCCCCACTGACTTCCATTGTAGACCACTGAGAGCCTGCTGAAAAACTGCAGCTAGCTCAATGCTGGAAAGATCAGTGAACACAATACAATATTATAAAATACAGTAGGAATAGAGAAAATACAGTAAAAATAGACAAAATACAGTACTATACTATTTTGAAGTCATACAGTATTGTTCAATGTACTGTAAATTGCATTACAGTAGTATTACAGTAGTGTATTGTAAATTGAAATACAGCAACTTGCTGGCAACCGTGCTGCCAGTAATTTACTGTAAATTTACAAGGAAATCATTAACAGTGTACGATCTATATTAGTAGTTGTTGGATCTGTAGTAGTAGTAGGATCTATAGTAGTATTAGGATCTATAGTGGTAGTGGTCGGATCTATAGTAGTAGTAGTAGCATCTATAGTAGTAGTGGTATACAATCTGAGAGACCATCCAAGTCATGAAGCCGTCAGACCTTCGCCCAATCCCAACACCCCCCCACCCTCCCCCTTAGCCAGGGGGCTAGAGGGCATAGAAAAAAAATCATGAAAAATAAATAAATGGAAATATCAAGGGCTAGTGGACGTTCAAACAGCCCTCCAAAACGAGGGTTTTCAGATGCTGACTTGAAACTGAGGGGTAGTGTAATAGCAATTTAACTGATCTAGTCAAAAAAGGATTTACCAAGATTCGCTCAAAAGGTTAAGTCTGGTTTATTGTGAAAACATACGAGCGCAAGGACTTCCTGAACAACGCAACAGAGTGGTTTATTCAGCGAAGTGCCCGTTTGGTCTTTTGCTGTGCCTTATATGCAGTCAAACCCCAGGTAAGGTGCTTCCAGGATGTGATTGGCTACTGCATTGTACGTCATATGAAATGGCAGGCGTGGCCAAGAGTACAGACATGTGACATGAGAAAAAGGGCGGCAATTGGGGACAAAGGATGGTTATTCTGTTGTAGACAGATGGCCTTCTGGAAGCCATTTTGTATGTCAGCACAGCTATGTGAATATTTGGGGGAGGTGATGAATTACAAGAGAAGTGAGAGGACAAAGGTTTAAGGTGTTTGGATGTAAATTCCTCAACAATCCCCCATTTGTGCCTGAACAGGTACACAAAAATAAAATATAAAATCCAAACACAAAGTGTAAACATTCAGCTATGCTATACATGTGGAAAGGAAGTAATCTCTCCACTAGGTGGAGCAAAAAAATAATTTTTAAATATTTAACCAAAAAATAGATTATTTTCTTTCCACGTGCAAAATCACGCACCAAAACCCCTTGTTTCAGAAGTATGACAGGAAACAAGGTAAAAAAGATGACATGATTATATACTATTTATAGTCTAAAAGTGGACAACCATTCACCAAAAAACCTTGATTTAAAGTTTGAACAAGGCAAAAAGATAAATGGTTACCAGTGTAAGAAGGGCAAAAAAACCTCTTGGTCAATTTAGAGGAAAAACCCAAACTTATTTATCAACTCATGTTTCAACCATTGTAACTCTTGTAAACAAATATGATATTTTTTCAAGATAATTTCAAAGTTCATTCACTCTTGTTGTGAATAATCGCATGTAATTTCCTCTGGATCATAGCTTCCATGTTTGCGTCTCTGAATGTTTAATGTAGGTTCCAGTGTGTGCGGTTAGAGGTGCAGTCATTGCTGTTGAGATTGTCCACGTTGTCATACCACAACCACGAGAAGGAGGTGACCGGCAAGGTCAGTCTCCGATTGCTCATCAGAGGAGAGGAGAGTGTGGCGGTGACCGTCAAGGTCACTCTCCGATTGCTCATCAGAGGAGAGGACAGTGTGGCGGTGACTGTCAAGGTCACTCTCCGATTGCTCATCAGAGGAGTGGACAGTGTGGCAGCGACCTGCTTTGCCCTTGAGATCTCTGGTTCGGCTGCATGGACCGTCCTCTCAGCTACTTTTGACAGCTATTCCACACAGGCCAGAATGTCCTGGTGCTGATTGTTCCATCTTTGACGGGTAGGTTCACCCCGCAACATCTGCTTCTCTTCCATGTTTTCTGGCCTGTTCTCAGGCTGCTCATCTGCTCCTGGTAGTCTCTTGTCTCCCCATTGGGCAGGTCTACATAGAGCGGTCAGCCAGCGAGCTCTCGGAAGGTGAGGAGGGAGTCCCTTTTCCCGGTCCAGCAGGGTGAAGGTGCGGTGGGACACGGTGTCCGTGTGGACCCCACACAGCCAGGGCGCCAGCAGCACGTCCAGGCTCTTGAACTGAACCCGGTCCACACGGTACTGCTCCACGTAGGGCCGGCCCGGGTCGTGCTGCTGGAGGGCCACCTCGGCGCTCCCGCTCCCCCAGTACAGGCTGATGAAATGCTCCGTCTGTGGATCCACAGATGAGAGAGACAACAGAGACAAAACAGAAGAGCAAAAGGAGAGTCCTCTGGTCTGGTTTCCCTGTTCCCCTCTTTGAGTCCTCTGGTCTGGTCTCCCTGTTCCCCTCTTTGAGTCCTCTGGTCTGGTCTCCCTGTTCCCCTCTTTGGTCAGGAACGGCTATCAGCAGTCTGTTGGAGATACTCAGAAACATGGTTAAGTGCAAGCTCCTCTTCTGCATTTGAGGACAGCGTATTGGGCCCGCTTCGGACAAAATGGTCTCTTCCCTATGTCATACTTATCTGTCGCTCACGGTGAGTTGGTGACATGGCGTTGGCCCTGCATCCCACGAACCACCGTCTCCTGGTTCGGCATTCACCCATCACTCCCGGAACGACAGTTGTCTGTAAAAAACACTCAGAAAAACACTCAGACCCGATGAATGTGCCTCAAACTATAAACATGAGATATTTAACAAAAACATTAAACACATACAAATAACCAAATCATCACACAGCAACAAAGCAAATCGGGGGCCAGAGGTTACTAGCACATAGCCCCATCGAAAGAGAACAGCCCTCAGCGCTGTCTCATATCCTCTTTCCATGCTGGAGCAATCTTCAGACATCAAACCCCCCGGTGTCGCAGTCCTCTCTGACACCCAGAGAGCAATGTCCGTAGCAAGATGGTAAACTCACCCCGTCTGAAACAGGGAGAACACTCCAGAAATGTCCAAGAATGACCCTCAAGTCATTCGTGACTCCACACAGTTCATAGCTTCATGCTGGCGAGGGGCAACCACTCCTTGGTAGCCCACACAATGCACTCCAGGAAAATCTGAAAACATCAACACAGAACTTCACAGAAACAGAACATCCTATAGAAATAGACTAAACCTAAATTACTACAAAACAGAACAATCTAACCAAGGAGACGTGTACACACACCTGAATCAAAAACACAGGTGAAATGTAGGCGACATCCTCAAGCTTTATCGAACAAGAACGCTTAAACAGAAATGACATATAATGCTAAACATCCAGTAACCTCATGTTCCTACATATATCAGAAAGAGAGACAAGACAAACAACAGTTAAACAGACAAACAACAAGTTCCAGGCAGTCCCCAGGAAGGCACGATCCAGGCTCAAAGACCTGCCGCCCAGGGTCCATAGCAGTATGAAAGATAACACTCAACACAGACTGGGGTCAATAGCAGAGGGGAAGGCCTAAAGCCAACTCCTCACAAACACATCATCATTATGTGAATGAAATTCATACAGTAGAATGCATAAACGAACAGCTTATGGCCATTCATTGACTATTGAAACATAAACTCCTGAATCAAAGCGAAAACCATAACCTAAACTCAAACACCTATTCAAAACCCTGTCAGACTTTTGAGTTCGCACCAATACCTAAAAGATCATCCTCAGAAACATTCTCAACAACTTAAGACTCAAAGGCTCTACATCTACTTCAAAAAAAATGGCTCTATCTTGGCTAGTTAAAATCTCCCTTGTGGGTTGTTCAAGGGAACTCCAGCAGGTGGCGCTCGTTCCCAAATCTGAGGCTCTTCCTTTTCATTCAGCTTGCGGTAACTGTGACACCGTTCAATCCAGTGCCCATACTGACCACAATGGAAGCATGAATCGTCTCTATCTTCACTTCGATTATACCTTTTTCCTCGCCTAACCCTACCAGAACGCTTCTTATTGTTTCTCTGTCGCCACTGTGGTCGTTGTTGGTTCCACCTCGCACCAGCAGTTTGATTGTCCAGCTGTCGTAACTGAGCAGCTTGCAATCTGGCTGCACCTAGCTTCATTTCTTTCAACTCCCTCTTTTCAATGTGATCACTTAGACGCTCCGCATAGCGGAAATGGTCAACAACTTCTTCGAGAGAAGTCGATTCCCAGGTGTGGCACATCAACCTAACTTGGTCGGACAAAGAGGAGAGAGAGTTATTCATCAATTGTTGTTTCAAAATCTTTTTATAATCGGCGTTCGCTTTGTCCATGCCACTGTGTGCGGCGAAAACTGATTCTAGCCGTTCCCAAAATTTCTCGAACTGTTGATCGGAATTTTGTTTGCAATATGTGATACGGTCCCAATCCATCTTTTTAGGGAATCGAGTTTTGATTCTGTTCAACAGCGCAGTGTTTTGGTCGGGAAAATCGGCATGAGAAAAAGGCAACGTAATGTCAAACGGATCTTTCACATCGACCCATTTTAACCCAAGGCATTGTCTCATGATCATGGCGATTTCCTCTGCGTGAGGCTCATACATTCGAACTAAACTGTTAAAAAGATTTTCAAACTCTTCAATGTCTTTGGTTGGATCGGGCAAGGTTCTAGCTACATCACGTAGTTCATCAGAGCGCCAAGGTCTATAAACCGTAATCTCTGGAGTCCAGGCCGCATAACCAGCTGCATCATTTATTTGTGAAGGGCGAGGAACAGGGTTTGGGCAGCGTATCAGTGGCGCTTATATTTGCGGTCCCTCCAGACTATCTCTAGCCATTTGCAGTTGTTCCAAATTAAACTTAGCCTCAGATATAGCTCTAGCCAATTCTTCCTTCCTGACCTGTTCTTGTTCGGACGAATACCTCGTAGAAAGGGGCGCGCTTAACTCGTATTGTAGAGGGGAGAGAGAAGGGGCGTGGCTAATGGCGGGAGCATGAAAAGGGGGAACAGCAACAGCCTGGTTGGGTGTGAGCACGGAGCAACGAGTCGAGGGGGAAAAATCTAATTTTAAATCAGAGTTATTCTGCTGGGGAAATGGCGGAGAGACTGTCTGCTGAACCTCCTTATCTTTCCTTCCTGACCTAAATAAAAAACCCTCTTGTGCTACTCTCTCCCAAATCTTAAAAGCAGACCAGTCTATAGAATTAACAGGCTTTTCCCTTAACCTAGACATCTCAAACACCTCTAGCTGAGCCCGAATCTTAGCTAAAAATTTAACACTAAATGTCAGATGGGGATGTAAGAAATCGAAAATGCTTTAGCGCATAACGAAATCTCATCAGGGCTAGACAAATTGCAAGCTAGCAGTAGAATCCTGTTGCATATAGCATATGTTAGTAGCCGGTGTTACAGGGACACCTAGTGGTGCTCCCAAAATGTTGCATGTAAGACCCGGATGTTGTATGTGGGCGTGCGCGGGGAAATTTAAGTTTAATAAAAGCTATACTGAAACAAATCCCTAATAAACACGACGCAGCCTAAAACCCCAAAACAGCAATGAAAGGAAACCTTATAGTTAACTCACGGCGGGAAAGAATACAATTTCGAAAGAAACAAAGACACATAAAACCGCTAAGTAACTCACCCAGTCAACTGGTCCTTTGTTCTCTGGCTCGATGGCGGATCACCGGGAGAGCGGAGTAGTAGTTGTTGTTTCCTTTTGTCTCCCAGACAACCAGCTAGCCTACTGGAAATCTAGCAGTTACGAATTTAACAGTCTAAAAAGTGTACAAAATACTTACAATACTTTACCTGGATCAATGGCGCGCTTAACAAACAATACAAGGCAAGAGCCGAAGCTCAAACATGCAATCAAAAATCCCACTGAGCTGGCGAAATAGCGCTAGACAAACACAAAGACAACACAAAAACAGACACTCCAGAGATTAGCTGGTAATCGCACTCACTGCGAACTTCAACCCATTTGGAAATCGCACTCACTGCGAACTTCAACCCTGTGGGAATCGCACTATCTGCGAACTTCAACCCTGTGGGAATCGCACTATCTGCGAACTTCAACAATTTGGAAATCGCACTCACTGCTAACTTCAACAGGTTCCCTTCTGTGCTAATTCTGGAACATCGAACTAAAGCAACCCAAAACGTTATCCTAGAAGTGCACTCTCACTTCTTAACTACAGCCGAGCCGACAAACAATCTAAACTGTAGTCTACATCAACTGTAAGGGAGCGAGTCCCAAACCCAAAATTACACCTCTTCTGAAGAGAACCCCGGTAGCCTAAACAAGGACGAAGTCAGAGAACAATACAATATCACCAATCCTAAACTGCCACTGTTAAAAACAACGCCTTTCGCCACCACCTTCCCCGGGGAGTTTTGCTTTCAACAATACGCCAGACCCACACAATCCGAAACTAAACCAAGGCAAATACAACTCAGAACCATAAGAGGGTTCGTTTAAACGTACCTGTGAGCTTCAAGAATCCAGTGGAAGAACTGAGGAAATAATCTCAGCGTGCGCTCTGGCGCAAGAGAGAAGATTGATTTTCCAAGCCCATATGGACCGACACGTCTGTCTATACCAGTTCATCCACTGGAATCCCGAAGCAACACGCAGGCAGTCCTCCCTTGTCATCCGCGTCGCCAACTGTAATAGCAATTTAACTGATCTAGTCCAAAAAGGATTTACCAAGATTCGCTCAAAAGGTTAAGTCTGGTTTATTGTGAAAACATACGAGCGCAAGGACTTCCTGAACAACGCAATAGAGTGGTTTATTCAGCGAAGTGCCCGTTTGGTCTTTTGCTGTGCCTTATATGCAGTCAAACCCCAGGTAAGGTGCTTCCAGGATGTGATTGGCTACTGCATTGTACGTCATATGAAATGGCAGGCGTGGCCAAGAGTACAGACATGTGACATGAGAAAAAGGGCGGCAATTGGGGACAAAGGATGGTTATTCTGTTGTAGACAGATGGCCTTCTGGAAGCCATTTTGTATGTCAGCACAGCTATGTGAATATTTGGGGGAGGTGATGAATTACAAGAGAAGTGAGAGGACAAAGGTTTAAGGTGTTTGGATGTAAATTCCTCAACAGTAGATGAAAACTCACACAATGCTTTGCGAACCGAGTCAGTGATATGAAACATAGCTGCCGGTGCCATGAAAAAACATGGAAGAAGCCCAATATCTTCACATATAATCAATCAAAAATTAATCCATGGAATAACTTAGTTTAATGTAGATGCAATGGAACATATCATAGGATCGTTGTGACATGCATTTCAGAGAAAAAAATGCTATTCACAATGTCAACTGCGTTTGATTGTTAGCCTTACTTAAAGGACAATGCTCGTTTTTGACAACCTGGACCTTATTTACGACATTATAAGACGTTTGACTCACCGAGATCACTTTGGTGTAGTTCAGAGGCATGTAGAAGAAATTAAAAATCCAGCGCAAGCCAGTACAGTAGGACCCCACTCATCCGAACTTCAGAGATCCGAACCTACCGGACAGGCTTAAAAAACGTTTTTTTGTTTTAGCCTGCTATCTGGTTACTGGTGGGATTTTCATTACAGTACTGTATCCTACTGTGAATAAAAACAGAACTGTATGTAGACCTACATGTTGCCTGTAGGCTGTAGCCTACTGTCACGTTTCATTTCTTTGTTACTCAAATGTCGAGCGCAAAACGCAAACGAGTCTGCTGCGCGAGAGCTGCATTCCTTGGTAGCCAGAAGCGCGTCAGCAACCTGAAGCAGCATCATGTCATTTTTCGTTCCCAGTTAATGGACTTCAGGAACACAGACGTGTTGTAAGCATGTAGATTAGCCTACTAGACCTACTGTATTTGTTAAATAATAGCCTACAGCCTAGGCCACGTTAGCCTACATCGGTTGTTTTAGAGACTTTCTTTTAGGCTACTATAGCCTAAGACACGACAACTTGTCTGTCATTTCATTTATTTATTTATTGATTATCATATGCTCTAATTGTTCTAATGTTGGGTTGTTTTTAGGCTATACCATTTTGTTCTGCGAATACAGTAGCCTATCGATGCAGCGTACGCCTCATTTGAGAATAAAGTACTGTATTTGATCAAAGCACGCACTCAAGTGGAAATTCGGTTATTTTATTATAGGCTACTGTAGGCCTATTATAGGCTAGGCTATATGAGTTTAGTTGGCTATTTGATTGCAATTTTGATGCATTTTCACAAGTAATTAAGGCTAGGCCTATTTATCGGTCTATTATGAGTCTATATGAAACAAGTATATACCACTTATTGAATTTGAATTGAATTGGATTTTTAGAAACTGCATTCTCGGTGCCCCCACCACCGCCATTACATGGATATACTGGCTCGCGCTGGATTTTAAATTTCTTCTGCATGCCTCCGAACTACACCAAAGTGATCTCGGTGAGTCAAACGTCTTATAATATGTCGTAAATAAGGTCCAGGTTGTCAAAAACGAGCATTGTCCTTTAAAGTCGCACTGAAATGAAAAAAGCATTCTCTCCCATTTTGGTTCACATAATTGGTCATAGTGTTCACCAATTCAACGATGTTTGCCCAAAAAAAATAAAAATTCTACTTTTGTTGTAATCTTAAATCAAAGTTTAAGGTATACGGTAGGTCACGTGCAATGACGACAACAGGTACCTTAGATTTTAGGCCAATAATCTCACGACATCCACCCATCAATCAACGCTATCCTTCTATCGAATCTGTCTAAAGTTCTTCAAACCCGTTCACTTGTCAATGTTCCAATCAAATTCCTCTAAACATATGTCCCACCCTCATAGCTTGTTTGCGTCGGAAATACGTCAAACTACAGAAGTTAGATGATCTCAAACGTCCATTTCAGTGCGACTTTAAAAGCATTTTGCTGTTCCAGTAAGTTACTCGTAGGCTACGTGCAATGTTGAATTGAATCTAACCAATATAACTTTGTGTAGACAATGGTTTTTGAGTGACAGTTGATTCCATGTCCCATGTATGAAGTCCGAAAAATAATCCAGCAGCAATTTTTCTGCACTTCCCCGCTCATCTGATATCAGGCATTTCTATGGGCAGGACTAAGGTTAACAGATGATGTGTAAACATGCGTCCTGGCTGTTCAATTGATTAATGTCTTCTGCCCTGAAATTTGGTCAGATTTGTCACTATAATAATAGTAATCATACTGTAACATCCCAGGAACTCCACAGAAAATCGGCCAAGTAATAAAATTCAGATTGAAGACATAATGAGTGGTGTCCCATTTCTTAGATTTCACCCCCTACTCGTTGTGGCTCCGTTCCGAAAGACCACTACCCAGTTGCAGGCAGTCCAAAACTAGGGGTTATGGCTCAGTTGGAGTATTGGGATTGGGCCCTAAACTTGCTCAGGCACTTCCTAGCCTGTCTTCTCAGGATCAGCAGCATCTTTCTTTTCTTCCTGGCATATCCACCTAATTTTCCTAGGTAATTGAGCTATAATCTAATTGGTTCTGTGAACCTGTACACTATTAGTGTGTGTGTCTGTGTTGTTTTTTTTGTGTGTAGAGCAGATGTTCTGTGTCAGTGAATAATCAGTCTTCGACCTTGTCCTCCAGTCAATCACAATTACCTCTAGTTCCTGTATGCCAGAACTTGGACCTTCCTCCTGTGTGTGTGCGTGTGTGTGTGTATTCAGTACTGTATGTGTGTATATGTGTGTGTAGGTGTGTGTATGCAGTAATGTATGTGTGTATATGTGTGTGTATGCACTACTGTGTGTGTGTGTGTGTGTGTGTGTGTGTGTATGCAGTACTGTATGTGTGTGTGTGTGTGTGTGTGTATGTAGTACTGTACGTGTGTGTGTATATGTGTGTGAGTGTGTGTGTATGCATCACTTTAGACACACATTCTGGGTCCATCACGGACCTGGGTCAGATAGTACTAGCAAGCATCATCCACCTGCTATTCCAGGCCAACTACTCTATCATACTCCAAGTATCTGAAAGGTTTTCAAATGATGTTTGACCCTGTCCTGGTCTATACTGACTCCCATGGCTGATATTGCAGCAGCCGGTCTCTCCTTGTCCCTCCTGGTCTCTCCTCTGCAAAGGAACCGCCATATTTATAAAGTAGATGAATCTCAACACATCCGTGCATGGTTTCAGACGCAAGTGTTCTGTTGTATTATGTTGCTTACACACACAAACACACACACATGCATGTACACCCGCTCACCACACACACACACACACACACACACACACACACATACAACTACATACACACACAAACACACACTGTAATATTATTGTAACATGCAACTCTGTTGTGGTTGTTCTGAACAATGGGCAGCTGTAGCTCAGGAGGTAGAGCTGGTCGTCCAACAATCGTAGGGTTGGCGGTTCGAATCCCGGCTCCTCCTGTCCACATGTCGTAGTGTCCTTGGGCAAGACACTGACGCCCAAATTGCTCCCAATGAGCAGGCTAGCACCTTCCATGGCAGCTGCCGCCATTGGTGTGTGCATGTGTGTGTGAATGGGTGAATGAGAGGTCTTCATTGTAAAGCGCTTTGGATAAAAGCTCTTTATAAGTGCAGTCCATTTACCATCTACTCTCTAGAGGCATCCACTCTGAGCTGAAGCCTGTATTTGCGGAGGCTGGTGTGTTTTAGTTATAAATACCTACAATTGTCTAACTGCAGTATCCCAGTTATTTTTTGTATGTTTTTGATTAAAAAAAGATTCAAAATATCACACTCCCACCGTGTCCAGGAAAAGGCTAACAACTTTCAGACATCGTTAGATGCTCTGGGAGATGTTTTACACCAGTAGCTTTGGTAGTAGTAGCTTTTAGCCATGGTCTTGTTTTTGACAATAGAAACATATAAAGTAGACCGGACCAGAATTGTCGAGCTGCAGGAAGTATCATTTTCCATGTAATTGGGGCTCAGTCTCGGCAAGCGGCTGAACTATATTATCTTCCTGGCCAATTTAACAAAAGCACTTTAATTGTGTAATGAAGAAATTGAATATGGCAACCATATTTGGTTCCATAAATGAACACTTAATAAATGTCAGCAGTGCAAATGAGTCCCATCTTTTAAATTCCGAATCATTTTTGCAAAAAAATATATTCCCTGTTCTTATGGTGTCTCAAAATAATTTTACTAATTTTAAAAGTCTGGTATATTACATTGACATAGAGATTGTTACAATAATATTTCTAAATACTGGTGTATTTAGAAATGCACTACACACGTCTGGATAAAAACATACAGGATTCAATGCTTTGCACAACACACAAATAAGGACCATTTCATCTTTAAAATCTATTTATTTCATTTTGCATCAGATACATTTAAATTAATATTTGACAAACGTTTAAAAGCTAAATAAACAAAATCAAATCAAATAAACACACATGAATGCAGCTTGAAATCCGCAAACTTTATTATGTTTGAACAGCTTATTCAGCAGTAGTGGAGCATAGGAACGTTCCGTCACATACAGTCCTGTGGTTGCCAGTGATCCATGGCTTTGCATAATACATATGATGAAAGAGGAATAAATAGAGACAGGTGAAGCCCTAAACAGAGAATACACAGTGGCAGAATACCTGAAAACTGTGATGGACCAAAAACTAAGGAAGTCCTTGATTATGTGCAGACTCAGTGAGCACAGCCTAGCCATCGAGAGAGACCGCCACAGGCAGACCTGCTCCCTAGAGAAGACAGACTGTACACCCACAGGCAGACCTGCTCCCTAGAGAAGACAGACTGTGCACCCACTGCAAAGAGGTGGAAACCAAGCTTCACTTTTTAACTACCTGACAACTGTACCAGGGATCAGAGATACATACCTCCCACAGATTACAAACACCCCTCCAAAATTTGAATAAAATATTTTTAAAACAAAAAAAACACCTGCTGGGTGGAACACAGCAGAAAGATTTGCGAGCAGTTGTGACAGGAAAAGGACAGCCAATAGAACACTACTTTAAAGGATTAACATGGTAATTTTCAGTTTGAGTTTGAACGTGCTATTTGCACAATAGGACATTGAAGAAACACAATAAAAACATTAAATATATCCGTTTTGTCGTTTTTGAGAAACTGGAAGCGTAACATTTTCAGTCCAATTTGACTCGGGGTAAAAATACTCCGAATTCGTGACGTTTTTCCCTTTGTTGACGTCACCCTAAAGTTTGAAAAACCCGCCTCCACTCCCCTGCACCGCCTCCAACAGAAATCTGTCTGGCTCCCGCACCTGCTGTCTTTGCGCCGTTTCACCATCTATCCAACATGGTAAGGCAGCTCTGAACCCTTTCTCATCTTGAGAATAATTGAATAGTTGCAGTCTCTTAATTTTATATAATTTGTACATTTTATAGGCCTAATTGTATTTGTGGTTGTCATACATATTGGGAAGTTTTTACCATGATCTCCGTGTCTAAGTAGCCAACCTAGCTAATGTTAGATAAACGAACCATAACGTTAGCTGTAATTGGCAACAGTTTTTAAAAAGCTGTCTGATCCAGCTAGCTATCTGTCTTTATCCAGCATGTTGACGTTAGCTAGCCTAATGTTTGGAATGTCAGCTAGCTGTGTTAATTATCCTAGCATGCTAACGTTAGCTCTCAATGCATTTGCTTTTGGTAACGTTAGCCCTCCAGTGCAATGGCAGAAACACAGCGCACCATACTGTACCCTTCCCTGGCATCAAATCTACTTGCACCAGGTGCAAACTGTGCTGTAAGGTTTCCGAAGCGATAGCCTACCATAACTGTTGTGAGCGTGCTTGTATAGGCCAATACAATAGGCAACGTTACGAAGTCAAAGTTGGATATAAGTCAGTTTGTCTCCACAAGAATCTCCCGATTATCTCTCGCTCAAACTTAATTCGATATAATGTAGACTTACTGATAAATAGCCTATCATTGTAATTTATGCTGTTTTGCATATGCAAAATAACGATGCTATTACTAATCGCTTTTATAATTTGCCCCCTTTTCTTGTAGCCAGATCACTACATTTCCAATACTGGGACTCGGGAGGTCCAGGTCTCTTCAGGGCTCTGGAGGTGTGCAGGTCCTGGAGGGCAAGTTGCAGCCAATGTCACCTAATGATATTATAAATGTTACAACACCGCCCTGTTTTATGAGAAAGTAGCCTATGTCTTAATTTAATGTCATGTTGTATGCGCAACAATTACCTCGGGAAATAAAGACGTAGTCCTACCCGTGCGGGTTTTTGTCATTTATTTATTCTCACATTGAGATCTTAACTTGATCAAACACACCTGCTGTGTACTGAATCGTTTGTCCTAAGGTCTTGTATTGCAGCGTTGTGATGCGCATATAGAGGCTACTGTGCTAAAATTATGACTACATTTCAGGGTGGGTGGAGGTGAAGATATTAAGTCAAGTTATGTTCCTTTCATAATTTACAACTCCAAATAATTGTAATTCTGCAAAACATTCTGAAAGTTGTGTAAGGCTTATCATCACTGTGGCATCTGCTCCACATAATGTTGATCATCCCAGCACCTCGATCCGACCCAACTTCAGGAAGCATTGCGCATTTTGGGATTAAACAGCTCCAGTAGCGATATTCTATTATAACCAGAGGGCATTACAATAACATTCAAAACAAGATCTATTGACTGCATGACCTGTTAGTCTCCAGACTCCGGAGTAGGCTATACCCCTTGACCGCTGCGCTCACGGAGTCGTAGTTCACGGCCCTCTGTCTCCAAACTCATCCATTATGTTGAATCGCTGCGCTACGCATGCAGTCTGCCACATATTAGTAGGATCAGTAGGCTAGCCTATATGTAGGCTACATCCCCAGCCAGGGCTGGACTGGGACAAAAAATCGGCCCTGGCATTTTTGGCCCAGACCGGCCCACCACAATCGGCCGGACCCAGGGCTGGACTGGGTGAATATTTCCTACCGGGAAATGTAGCCCCAGTCAGGCCACTAGCCGAGCCGACGCGGTGAGATGGAACACCTTCAGTTTCGTTTTGTTGACGGGGGGGGGGGGGGGGGGGGGGTGCTTCGCGATTTGTTGACGGGGGGGGGGGGGGGGTGCTGCTGCGCAATTTCTTGACGGGGGGGGGGGGGATGCTGCTGCGCGATTTGTTGACGGGGGGACAGGCCAGCTGGCTCTCTAACGGCCCACGCAAATGACACCTGAAACTAACAGAGGGAGGGGTGGGGCCTACATATGATTGGGCCAGCCCAGTGTCAGTATAGAAAATGGACCAATGGGCCGCTGTCCCTGCTCTATGGGCCGTTCGTTAGCTCTTTTTTTTTTTAGATCGGCCCACAAGTAGGTCCGGCCCACCGGGCATTTGCCCGGTACGCCACATGGCCAGTCCGGCCCTGTCCCCAGCCCCTTTCTGCAAAATGTATTGTGTTGCCTTTGTATGTGAAATGAGCTATAATGATTTAATTGATCTGACCAATAATCAGTTATTGCAGTGGTATTCCGCTCGATTCCTTACATCACCACAACTGACAGATGTTGAACCCAGAACAGTAACGTTTCAGTGTTCAACTGGCTTTGTTGGACACCTACTAAGATAAATAACGTTAGACTGGTGAACAATGCAGATGTTATGTCGGTTTCACAGCGCAAATGATCTGTCTTCTGGCAAGACCCACAATTGCAATTATTTGACTAAATAGGTACTGTTCGTAGCTGGCTGAAAGCTATATCGTTAGTCTAATAGCCCAAGCCTCCAAGCTTGCGTGGCCGGCTGCAGGGTGCTTTTTCCTCTGTGTCGTGGGGGAGACGTGTCGTCGTTATACTTTTATCGTACTTTTCCCAAATAGGCCTAATGCAAATTCGAGGATACGGCCTGTTAGGTAGCGTGTATCTTTATAATGTTTGGGGGTTAATATAATATTAAGGACTTTGTAAATGCCCCTGGTTAGCAGCTAGAAAAATGGCTATTGATCTGGCTGTTGTGCGATCTAGCTCGTGTTGTCTAGCTCGGAGCGGTGGTAGCTATGGTAACGGGGCACACGTCTGTCAATCATAATGATTCCAGTTGGTCATTTGCTCAGAGAACTGTCAATCAGTTGTAATGAATCACGCCCAGTTTTGAGTGAGTGAACTTTTTGAGTGGCAGATTCAGACCTATAAAAACATTTTAAAAGAATTTTTATGGATGAATTCTGAAATAGTTAAACACATTTGTTTTGTTGTTGCCTAAAGATATCTGGAAAGTGTTATATTGAATTACCACTTTAATCCTTTAAAGACTGTCAATCAGTATCCCTGCACACTGCATTGATCACTGTATACATACCGTATACACACTGCACATACAAACTTAAAGTTACCATTTTAATACATCTGTAAATATAACATTTACTCACTCAACTCACCTATTTGTATTTACATGTATATTTTAACATTTGTGTGACTTTTTGTGATGTTTGCTTTGGCAATGTAAACATAATGTTTCCCATGCCAATAAAGCCCTTTGAATTGAAATAGAATAAACAGAATGCACGCTGAGGGTCTTGAGTGTGGCTTTGACTGGTCTCTGTACAAACACAAGCAAACTAACACAATAGAGCCCCGTCTGGTTTCCTACCACCATGATGAAACAGTCAAGAAATACGCTGCAACTCTGCACCTTGGCGTGTGTGTGTGTGTGCTTGATTGTGTATCAGTGTGTGTGCTTGATTGCATGTGTGCCTGTGCGCGCACGCATGTGTGTGTGTGTGCCTGTGTGTGTGTATACGTGCATGTGCGTGTGTGTGTGTGCTTGTGTGTGTCTGTGTGTGTGTGTGTGTGTGAGAGAGAGAGAGTGTGGCTTTCTATAGTACCAGTACCACCCTCTCCAGAACTGTTTTGTAGCCTACTGTGATGTCACAGTGTCACGGTGTCATGCATGTGTTAGAAATAACCCCCCCCCCCCACACACACACACATACAAACACACACACATACACACCTGTGCTTCCCTCCCAACTCCCACAGCACAAACACTTACCACATCATGTGAGTTAGAGCGTGTGGACCTGGGCCGGGAAGACGTCCATACTCTTCAATGAAGTGTTATTCTTAATTGCAGGTCAGTGTAAAACCGATGTGTCAGCTGCCATAACTGCTAATTAATTCAGCTGTGAAGAGCAGCTAACAGCACTCTCCATCTGCTAGTGTTCAACCTACTGGAGAGAGAGAGAGACAGAGATGGGGAGAGAGAGAAGGAGAGAGAGGGGGGAGGGAGAGAGAGAAGGAGAGGGGATGGAGAGAGAAGGAGAGAGGGGGAGGGAGAGAGAGAAGGAGAGAGGGGGGAGGGAGAGAGATAGGGGGGAGGGAGAGAGAAGGAGAGAGGGGGAGGGAGAAAGAGAAGGAGAGAGGGGGGAGGGAGAGAGAAGGAGAGAGGGGGAGGGAGAGAGAAGGAGAGAGGGGGGAGGGAGAGAGAGAGGGGGGAGGGAGAGAGAAGGAGAGGGGGGAGCGAGAGGGAGAGAGAGAGAGGGGGAGGGTAGCAGGGACGGGGTGTAGCATCGTGACCAAGTGTTTGTCTGGGATCGCCCCCCTCTCCGGGAAGGAGGGGCGGGTGCCAGGCACTCGTCTGAGTGCGTGTCATTTGGGCGACAGCTTCATTTGCATAGTCTGATGAGCGTTTCCTGGGACAGAATGGTTGGTAGCTAGGGTTAAAGGAATTGGGACGGTTCGTTCAGACATTACATTCAACCGCCAGCATCATGCCGATATGAGGACACACTCATTAGGAAGGATGAATTATAATGATTTTGGCTCGATATGTTTGTGATAGATAGCTAGTGTGATCACACCGGGATAAAAACTTTTTGCTCAGTTGACGTCTTCGGTTTTATGTCAATATAAACACAAAATAATCAACACTGGCTGAATGTTTTTAACATGATTTTAACTACCACCCCCCCACCCCCTTGGGTGGCCTCGGGAGGTAGAGCAGAGGCCTGTACTACGAACGTAGTTCAACACATCCAGTTGAACTTCTCGCTAGCTCGCTCGAGTAAACGAGACAACCGCAATCACGGATAAACGGTACCACGAAGGTGGTTATCAACTCGTTAACTCGACCCAGCTGATCTAATCTAGCTATGAGCGCGTGCACATATAAAGAGGCGGTGTTTGCCGGTATGGCCAATCGCAAACATGGAGCGATCTAGAGCCGCCTACTTCACACAAGAGGAGCAGACGCTCATCATTCAGAAATATGAAGACTACAAACAGAGTATTCTGGGAAAGAGTAACACGGTTGCTGCAACTAAAGCGAGGAAGGAAAGCTGGCAAAAAATTGCTGACTGTTTGAATGCGTAAGTTAATAGGCTTATCAATATTAAATGTAATTAATATAGCTGTTTGGTCAATAGCAATATAACTTGCTACATGCCCCATGATGAATGCACTATGCTGGCCTAGATGTGATGTTTGCATGCCTTAACATGAATGAGTTGCATAGATGTGACGTTAGGACTATTCTTATATATACCTTCAGTGCAAACCCTGGCAATGGAAAACGTTCATGGGAGCAAGTGAGGAACAAACAAAAAAACATAATCCAAACCGGTAAGTAGCCTAGGCATAGGCCTACTTGAATTTCTCCAATAAACAGCCTACATGGTTGTAATGTTTAATACAAAAATTAGCTGACAGATATAAATGATCCCTTCTGCCGAAAATCGGTATCTTTCATATAAATAGTCATCAGAAAACTCTAATGGGTTTTGTCGGTCCTTAAATACTCTCGCCTTCCTTAGAGACCCTCTAACTATTCGCGCACCGAGCTCCACGGGATCCTCTAAGAAAGGACAAGCCATTTTCCGCATGTATTGACTGGTTGACTACCGGTGTTTTTATAGCGTTGAGCTGTAATCTGGAACTTAACCTGCCACCGAGCAGGTTAGCTCGCCAGCATAAGTTACCATGGCGATATAACGCGGTGAAAAGAGATCCACCTTCGTGATACGGATAAACCAGTCTTGAACCTGAAGTTATCGCGCTAACCCCGTAATCCAGCTTCGTAGTACAGGGCTCAGGTCATCCAATGACAGTGGTTCGAATCCCGGCTCCACATGTCGAAGTGTCCTTGGGAAAGACACTGAACCCCAAATTGTTCCCAATGAGCAGGCTAGCCCCAGAATGCCCACACAAGAGCAGGGTGCCGGCCGGCCGTGATGTGGTACAGCCGGGGGTCAGTCTGTACGGAAGCAAGGTGAGGTAGCTGGTTCAGTGGTGAATGGAGGAGAGAGAGAGAGAGATTGAGTAGTGGTGTCAAGAGGGAGGATGGAGAGAGAGAGAGAGCAGGGGTATAGGTTTACACACCAGAGGGACTGGAGAGGACTGTTGTCTCTCAAACTCCGCTGTGAGTGTACGGAGATACACCAGAGCCATCCAGAGGAACATGTCTAGGCATGCTATCACATTCTGTATATACATAGTATCACATATAGACATACAGTACTGTCACATACTGTATATATATACAGATGGGGGAACTTGGGAGTAGTAACTAGAGATGCACATTGCACAATATTATTTTTTTCAAGCCAATACCGATAACTTTCTGCTTCTCAAGACCGTTACCAATAACCGATAATATATTAATATTTATTCATTTTAAAATGTACATTCACCTGTAGTTTTTGCACACCTGGAGGTAAGAAAGACTGGTAAACAAAGGTGGATTTAACAAACAGTAGCTTTGTCCTAACCAAATATCATCACTACTATTAACAAAACAAACACCAAGAACAGTTCCGTCTCTGCACATCTTTATTTTTTTCAAATAAACTGGTCCGAGTCCTCTGTATTTCCCTGAACAGTGAATGAACTAGTGAGTCACTCTTCTTAGCAGATAAACAATTCAGTGCAGATGCTAGGTTGTTGTGCTCCATAAAGTAATGGAAACAAAACTCTCTCTTTCAAATGAATAGCAAATGTAAACATTAGCCTTAGTAAAGTGTTTATTTACACCGAGCTTCTCTGCAGGGGAAGTTTACGACAGGCCGTGTACGGCACAGGCAAGAGAAAGGGAACGCTTGATTTGGCTCAAAATTAAAAAAAACTTTGCAATCCATCCACATCATATTGTAGCACAGACAAACCGGGCGGAGCCAAGAAAGAAATCAAGCAGACCTCTTCCTAATCATACAATACAATACAATCATACAATACAGTACTGGCAAGCTACGCAATCCCGCTTTATTATCGCTTTTTATTTTACCGGCATTATTCTTAACGTTATCGGATTTATCTGTACGACGTCATAATTCCTGATATCGGCCCGATAATTATCAGTCCGATATTTATCGTGCATCCCTAGTAGGTAACCTTACCTGCGGGATCTCAGCGCACCGTCTGCGACATTCCGCACCACCGCTCGCATGCTCATAGAGGGAGAAGTAATACTACTCATTGACCCATTGCTGTAGCCTCATCTGGCACATTAGATGAGCCTACCGTTCTCAAACTCCTTGTTCTCCATCTGGTTGTAATTTAATTATTACGGACATAGCCTATCTATCTATAGTATCTGGAACACACATGGAACATGGTATCAGGACAATGAGAGGTTTAACACAGTATGCTAGCTAACTAGCTAGCTAGAAGAGTGTTCTCATTTGGAACATGGCATCAGGACGAGTAAGCTAGCTAACGGAGCTGACTAGAGATGTGTTCACTCCCTATTCCCTATGTAGTGTTACTTGTATAGTGAACTACATAGGGAATGATTAAACAGTTTTCGGACACTACATGGAACGTCATTGCGCCGGATATTCATGGACGCAAGCAAGCAGATGCGCCCAAAATCATGTAACAACCCGATCACTGATGGCAGCAGGTTGAAATATCAGGTAGTATTCAGTTTCCATGTTCAGTTGAATGATAAATCCGGAATAAATGGTTGGAATTCTAATTATGTGCAAAGGTGGTTTTGTCAACTTTAGTGCTGTCTGCTAATAGCAAGCTATGAAGGTGCACAATAAGACTGTGATAGCCAGTTAGCTCACGACAGCGGCTTCCATAATACTAACGTGGTTAAAAAGCAGTTAGCTAACGTTACAACAATTATTCTTGTATCTGATGCTGTTGGTTCAACTTCTGTTTCTCGGGCAGGAACGGAGACACACTCAAACTCGCATTAGCAGCAAAACAGCTACAGCAATTATCGTAACTTTGGCTAACTGCTTTAGCCACTGATAGCTACCGTCTTCTTCACTTCTTCTCCTTCGGTAAAACATGACAGCGTTGCGGTATAGTGGAGTATCTAAACGGAAGCAGAGGTGTAATTGATTACATTAATTAATATTCCCTTCTATTTAGTGTGTCACAGCCAACTCGAACACGATTGTGCTTCAGGTATACATAATGGCTGCATTACAACCCATCCTTGTGTTGAACCAAAGGAACCAACAGTAACGCGTCTGGTTCATTTTAATCATTTAGTCAGGACAAACTTCAGTACTCTAGATGTCAGCCAGTGCTATGCTCTCTAAAGGCGTTCTGTAAAAGTTGGCCTACCCATTATATTGTGCTTAATTCACAGATAGCGCATCCAGTCAGGTAGAAAAAGTCTATCAGAATACTGTGACACAATAAATAGAAGGGAATATTAATCAATGTAATCAATTATACCTGTTGCACTGTCCACTCTTGATTTAATCAGGTTAATCAGGGCCGTTCTGTTGCCTAGAATCCTTCCGTCAGGGCATGCAAAAAATTCACACGTGCGGTAGAAGCCGCTCTGGGATACCGGGAACAAAGTAGCCTAGATGAGATAGTGGTTTAAATGAATGGCAACACGTAGAGGAAAGTCCTCACGCGAGCATCAATTGAGGCTGGTGATAAATGCTGATAATCTACCTCTGCCTGAGTTCATGGTTACAACCATTCATCTCTTACACATCGGCCTACACAATACTTGCACAATACTTTGGACGTTAAATCCATCCATCTATCAATCAAACTAGCGAATTCAGCCCAACACCTGCGGCATACCGGCAAAAAATTTAAATGGAATGGAGCGGTCATGGCCACAAAGCACCGGCTAATGTACCCCCCTCCCCCACAATCCATTAGCCCACTGAAAATTGGTGGGGCTAGGAAACACGTCCATCCAGTTTATTTGAATATAAAATAATTTGTAGCAGGGGGAGGGGTGTT
Source organism: Borostomias antarcticus (assembly GCF_949987555.1). Classification (NCBI taxonomy): domain Eukaryota; kingdom Metazoa; phylum Chordata; class Actinopteri; order Stomiiformes; family Stomiidae; genus Borostomias; species Borostomias antarcticus. The sequence goes on from NC_140242.1 coordinate 15,418,747, forward strand.
GCAATAGTCTAGTCCAGGTTCGTTGCTGGCAAGTGGCGAGCTAGTGTAACATGTCAAGCCATGGATGAGCTAGTTGATTTATCAAACTCTCTCTGACAACCTAGCCAGTCAACCAGAAGCTAGAATCCTAACCTAGAGAGCCAATCAATAATTCACTACCATCAAAATAACCCTGCATTGTTGGAGACCAATGTAATTCCAAAGGAAGTAATTTATTCATTTTGATGCACATTTTGCTTATCGAAATAATTATCTAATTATTATATAATATAATATGTCAAAAAGTAAAGTCAAAAATCAATCCTATCAGAAAAATATAGGCCCTATCTTTTCACAATGAAAGTCATTCAGCCATCAGACACAAGTCAAAGTTACTTACAAACTTATTGTATTTTGTGTGTGACACAAAGGGCCCGTTGTTGATCACTGCGTGTCAGGCTATTTCAGTAGGCCTATTTCTTGTCAGATGGCGCATGCATGTGTGGACACTGTATTCTGTAAAACTTAAAGAATACAAGTACATTAAACATTCATTGGAGTGGTCCAGTTGGATAGGCTAGTCTAATATAAATAAATTGAGGACCTGTATTTTCAGTGTTTGCTGGTGGGAATGCCACAGAAAGACAGGGAGGAAATCTATTAGTTTCATTGTTAGCGATGATTTGATTGTTCAATGAATATCATTCGGTCTTCGGTCGCGAAAAACCTATTAGATAACACCGCACATTCTCTCCTACTCCACTAGGCTAGCTATCCGAAATAGCACTCTAAATGTCTTGCTTTTGAAACAGTAGGAAAATAAAAGCATCACAATGAATAGGCTACATTTTAATAAATGTTATTTTAGCGAAATTGAGAGTAGGATGTAGGCTATACCAGTAGTGAAAGAAAGACAGAAGTACAGCACAGTCTACTGTAGATAGCAAAATACATTGATTGGTTAGCTTACTGTAGTAAGTAGCCTTGAGAACTGGTTCTTACTGTAGATGTCTGAAAACATCTACAGTGACTGGTTTATCTAGCTAGCCTAGCTGGTGGTGGTAGTAACCAAGCTAAAAGATGCATAGCCCGAATAAACTCATGTCCACTGAATCATTCCTCTCCACCAAAGTGGAGGGGAGAACGTGAGGCAGGGGCTCCCTTCTAGTACAAGACTGTCAAACCTGCCGCTCTGTATGCACAGGATAGTTAATGTCCGGATATAATTGCCAATAATGAGTGATCTTTACTCATGGCGACTGTCAATTTTGTATGAATCCACACCTCCGATCAAACTTATTTTTTCTTTGTATCGTGATGAAGCCATACTGCGCTCAGCTACACTGGTTGGTGCCCCGTCTTCAAATTTACTTCCGGGGTTTACAAATTTGTATCGGAGCTCGGGATTTGGTGTCCGAGACAGCGTCACATCCCAGTTGAATGTGTTCCAATAACAAAATGCAAAACCCTCACTCTCGCCCAATCCTTGTAGTTCTAGGCAAATTAGCTATTGTTAGCCATTGTTAGCAATACTGTTATTTTGCACATTCGACTAAACAGACACCACGTCTTGGCCCGACGTCAGTTACTGAAGTAGATACTGTAGATAAATATGTTCGTTATAATTAAATTACATCCAGATTGAGGATAAATGTGTTTGAGAACAAGGTCATAATAAAATAAAGTGCTTTACAACAGAGCATTCAAATTAAAGAATGTGAAATTTAATGATGCAATGATCAGGCTTGTCTTAATTCTTACACTATAAGAGAAATACACTGTGAGCACAGCTTGCTAAATCTGCTCAAAGACGCCACCTGGCGGTGGTGCATCACTAAAATGAAGTAACACACGTCTGAAATCCCACAAGATCTCCAACGGGATTTCCTTTTCAAATACCGGAATGGTGAAATGCCGTGGGATGGATCATTTCTAACTACCCCCAACTGTAGTATGTTAGTATCACATATAGACATACAGTACTATTACACACTATATACATAGCATCACATATAGACATTTAGTACTATAACATACTGTATATACATAGTATCACATATATACATTTAGTACTATAACATACTGTATATACATAGTATCACATATAGACATCCAGTACTATTACACACTGTATATACATAGCACCACATAGACACATTTAGTACTATCACATTTGTACATAGTATCACATGGAGACATATAGTACTGTCTATCACATACTGTTTATACATAACATCACATATAGACATTCAGTACTATCACATATATACATAGTATTACATAAAGACCTACAGTACTATCACATGCTGTACATAGTATAACTGTGCATACACACTATCACATATAGACAGCAAACATAGTATCACATATAGACATACTATCACATATGCTATCACATATACTATATCACATGTATATTATACATAATATCACACAAGGCCAAGTACTAATGCATTCTTTGCAACCATTTGGCCAATAGGACAAACTGTCATAATATGATATGGCCAGACGGTTGTAAAGAAACGTCAACATGAAGTTATTAGAGCTGCCCCCCAATAGTCGACTTAATGTTAGTCGACGAGAAGAGTCCTAGGTGAGCAAGTTTTCATTATTCGATTAGTCGCAGAAAGAAAAAAAAACTAAAAATCTGCTTGGGATGTGTTGCGCAATCCATTCACAAAAAAAACTTCAAAATCCGTCCACAACGAACCCCTCAATAACCAATAAAAATCGGTTAGCATAGGTTTATTGCAGTCCCCTCAAAATCCCATAGCCTATACTTTCAAATTGCTGTCAAATTTGTTCAGTCTCCTTGCTGGGTTGCCGAATGCCGACATATTAATCTACTGCTTTGCTGAGGCGGCTGCTGCCGCTCACTCCGTGTGTATGGTAAGGTTATATGTATAATAATAATAATAATCATCATCATAATAATAAAGGAACGACTAGTCGTTTGAAATGAGGACTTCTAGTCGAGCAGGAAAATCTTTAGTCGGGGGCAGGCCTAGAAGTTAAGCTACTGTCTAACTTCATGTTAAAGCTAAACAAGGCCAAAACTGAAATCCTACTGATCAGATCTAAAACAGGAAGAGTAATGCTGTTTAAAAATCTGGGGAGACTGACATCCTGGATTAAACCTGAGGTTACAAGTCTTGGTGTTATCCTAGATTGAGATTGAGAAGTCCCATATTAACAAGGTAACGCAAACAGTATTTGTCCACCTTAGAAACATCGCTAAAATACGGCCATTTATAAATAAAACAGATGCAGAAAAATTGATTCATGCTTTTATTTCAAGCCGACTCGTTTACTGTAATGCACTCTTTACTGGCCTCCCTCCAAAAAACACTGAGAGACTTCAGCTCATTCAACACTCTGCAGCCCAACTATTAACAAAAACCAAGAGGAAAGAGCGCATTAGTCCAGTCTTAGCTGCTCTGCATTGGCTTCCAGTAACAGTAAGTATGTTGATTTTAAGGTCCTCCTCTTAATGGGCGAAGACCAAGCTAGATTGCTAACTCCCTTGTCATCTATATGTCTTGAAGAACACTGCAATCAACCTAGGGGTTAGGGATCAGCCTGTGACTAGGTGAACTGCAGTAGAGTAGCTGGGTTTAGGGAACAGAGGGATCCAGGGACCTTTACTCTATGTGTGCTGAACATAACAGAGACTGAACAAATATAACATTCAAAGGCAATTTTATTTTCATGTTTAGTTTCACTGTGAAATATTATATCAACAAAGCATTTTTTCTGAAAGACACCACTAGGAGAGCCCAGAGGAGGATATTACCATTCAGTCACACATCTGTCAATATATCAGAGCAGATTGACATTTATTGTCATTGAATAAACCTCCAATCTGATAACAGATTTCTAAACATCAATGCTGATGACATTTCCTCCTAGTTTAGATTTTCAAACACACACACGCGCTCACACACACACTCACGCACATACACGTACTGTACACACATGCACATACACACGCACACACACACACATGCAGCAGGGTGGATACAGATGGTGGTTCCTTTCACACATTTTGTGAGTGGGTAGTGGGGTGTCTTGGGACTATAGATGGCAAGGTATGTGTGTGTGTATGTTTGTGTGTGTTTGTGTGGGTGATGTATGTGTTCGTTTGTGTGTGTGTGTGTGTGGGAGGGGGTGTCTGTGGGTGTGTATGTAGGTGTGTATATGAGTGTTGTCATAGAATTTACAACTGGCCTCAAGACCTTTCTATTCCAAACACCTTAAACCTTTGTCCAACCGTTCACATAGCTGTGCTAACCTACAGGATGACCTTCAGGAGGTCCACACACCTAAAACTCTGTCTACTCCAGAATAACCATCCTTTGTCCCTTTGTCTCCAAGAAATTACTGCCTTTTCTTATGTCACGTGTCTGTATTCTCGACCACGGCTGCCATTTCATATGAAGTCCAACGGGTTGGCCAATCACATCCTCAAAGCGATACACCTGTGTTTTGCTTGAGAATAAAGGCCGTGCTGACCAAGAGGCGGCGCTTCTTTGGATGAACCACTCATGTTGCGTTGTCCGGAAGTCCTTGCGCTCGTATGTTTTCTCAATAAACCAGACTTAACCTGTTTGAATCTTGGTAAATCCTTTTTGACTATATCAGTTAAAATCCATTACAGTGTGTTTGTGTATGCATGTCTGGGGGTGGGTAAGGGTGTATGTGGGTTTGTAAGTTTGTGTGTTTGTTTGTGTGAGTTTGTGTGTGTGTGTGTGTGTGTGTGTGTGCATGTAGGTGTGGGTGTTGTATGTGTGCATTTGTGTGTGTGGGAGGGTGTACATGTATGTGTGTGTATGTGAGTGTGTTTGTTTGTGTATGCGTGGGTGGGGGTGTATGTGGGTGTGTATGTTTGTGTGTGTGTGCATGTAGGTGTGTGTGTATGTATGTGTGTGTGTTTGTGTGTGTACAGTATGTGTCTGTGTACTGTATGTGTCTTGTGACTCTTGGTATATGTGTGTGTGTCTGTGTGTGTGAGTGTGTCTGGGGACTATAGATTCCTGCTCGGGGGCCAAGTACCAAGATGCCCCCACTTAGCATGTGAATGACATCCAGAGCAAACGCCATCAAATCTGACGCACCAGCTAACCTGTGCTGACTTCCCAAAAGAGCTCATTAATCCTTTATTAGATGGACCAGGCCGAGTCCCATCCTACTCCCATTCAGCTCACACACACATATGGAAATGAAAGTGGTTCTGCATCCAGGCCAGACCAAGTTGCTTATTATATTAGCAAATCTGTTGAAAATAGTTCCATAGTTTGCATATGAATAATTACATTCACCACATGCACTGTGTAGAATAGGACAGTATCACTTACGGAAATAAGATTACAAACAGTATGTCTGGATCTCCTTTGCTGTAGAAACATTTGGATATAAATACCCTTATACGCTTATAAGTTCAGCTCATCTCTGTCCATAATTAAAACATGGTATAAACCAGCATTTTTAACCTTGAGTCATTCGCATGGCAGATGCTGATGTGATATTTGAAGCCTGTATATTACAGTTGGGTCAAAAGACTCATTGATTTATATCAAAAGGTATCATGGTTTAAACCTGTTCTTAATGGACTTTAGGAAAACCCAGTCTGTTTTTATAGGCACACAAATTCAACTATTCACATATTCTATTTCAAAAACATACAAACAGTGTAAAACATGCAGTAGTGTTTACTTCAATTTCTTTTCCCATTACAGTGCCCATGAATCCGTTATCGAACAGAACAGAGTTTGTTCTTTATTCCTCAGCTGATTTTTTAAAAGCCGATACATATCCTTTGTGAACCAGCTGTAGTGACCAGTATCAATGCACTCTAATACATACGGTCCCAGTACTGGTCCCTGGGGTGCTCAGGCTGTAATACATGTGGTCCCAGTACTGGTCCCTGGGGTGCTCCAGACAGCTTGTTACTCAGTGGCAAAGATGCTGCACAACCATGATGGAGTAGTGTGGATGGGAAGATGGCTTTAAGAGCTCCACTCTCAGATGTTTCCTGAGAGAGAGAGAGAGAGAGAGAGAGAGGATGAGAGAGAGAGGGAGAGAGAGAGGACGAGGAGAGAGCGGGGGCGAGCAACTGATAATTTTGATATTCCATACAGCACCCCCCCCCTCCCTCTCTCTCTCTCCCTCTCTCTCTCTCTCTCTCTCTCTCTCGCCTGCTCTCCCATCATACTGTATCTCTGTGCCGTTGTTCACTGTCTTTTCCCCCTGTTTCTCACACCCATATTACTTCCTCTCCCTCCTCTCCCCTCTCTGTCTTTACTGAGACCACCTTACTACCACACATCTGCTGCTACACCTCTCCCTTGTTGCTGAAGAGAGTGTGTGTGTGTGTGTGTGTGTGTGTGTGTGTGTGTGTGTGTGTGTGTGTGTGTGTGTGTGTGTGTGTGTGTGTGTGTGTATGTGTGTGCATGCATGCATGTGTGTCCATGTCTTTGCCATGTGTCCAGTCAATGCTATGATCACAGGAGACTGTCTAGGAATATAATAGAATAGAGCTGTAATATAGCCATCAGAGCCAATAGAGCTGGTGTATAACAGTCTCCTGGTCAGAAACAAAAATTCACATCACAGCTGGCTGATAAAGGCATTTGTATCTTTTGAAATTGAACAGTGTCAATCTCAATCACTACAGGTGAAGAATGGCACAGGCCTTTGTTTTAATCATTGTGGATTATTTATTTTAATTGAATGCAAGGGAGAAGGTTTTTTTATATTTATTTGAGCGGGTCTCTCTGAAGGATATCAGTCGAAGGAGATTTTGGAGTGGGGTGAGATGAAGAGAGGAGTGAGTGTGATTGCGTCTGGGCCGGGATGAGGGCCGTCCGCCGAGACTCCCACTCCCCCTTTCAATCTGTGCCATCTTCAATACAGTGAGAAAATAAATTGCTTTTTAAATAGATTGCTTAGCTCCTATCTAGGAGCCAGTGATGTGGATACATTTCATATCGTCGTATTTAAAACGAGCCGTCGTGAATTTGATAGTGGCCCCATTATTAAAGATACTGGTACGTAAGACCACTCGTCCTGTATCCTCTTTTAACACATGAAACAAATCATATTAATATTAAGACATATTAAACATACATGCAGAGACACACAGATACACTCTCATGTTAAAGACACGGGCACACCCGCGCACAGACACGCACGTGCACACACACACACACACACTTCAAACACTCAAAGAGATGTAGGGCATGGGTTATTAGTCCCACTGTATTTTGTCTATAAGCTCGGCCTGGTCTTTTATTAGAGTCAATAAGTCTGGGAGGGGGGGGAGTGGGAGAGGGAACAGGGAGAAGGAGAGAGAGAGATGTAAAGAGAGAGAGAGAGAGGATGTCTTACTAAGAGGCCTGGGTGAACAGACATGCTGCACATTTCCTATTGCTGCAACATTGATTAGTCCAGCAGATCTGCTCTGAGGAAACTCCATTATGGCGCTGGAGGAAGTAAGCAAATCTTTACCCTGAATGATGCACTGGGAGGGAAGGGATAAATACCCTTCTAGAAATACTGCCTTAGTCTATATGGGGAACCAGACTGTTAAAAGTAGATGTTGTAATAAAGGTTTCATCACATACACTGTACTGACATCTCAACTCAAGCACAGTAACCAGAAATGTTTTTTTATTTTTTTTTATTTTTTTTTATTTTTTTTATAAGAATAGTTGTTCTCTAAAAAACTATTACAATGATCTTCTATTACAATGAAGAGAACATATTATGTGTATTGCTTAACATGCATTGGGCAATGTGTCTACTCTTCAAACTATGTGTCAGTTGTATCCGTTCTTCTCTATCAGACTCATAATACAGTAATACTGTATGAGGTCCTGCAGAACCAGCTGGAGAAAAGGGAGGATAAGGAAATGCATATTTTATCAGTAGGAACGACTAGATTGTTCCTGTGGCATTTCTAGCAAATGAACCGGTGTTTCCCGTCGTTCAAGTCACTTCCCTTAATAGTATGTTTAATAAGTAATGAGAGCGCTGAAAACAAGCCCGGCCATTAAGATCTCGGCACCTGATCACACAAACTACACTGGGGGAACAGGCTGGACCGCGTTTTACACAGAAAGGGAATCCAATAACGCTTTGGAATGGGTTTATTATGGGTGTGGATGATTACGCTTTATGAATCCATATTAATCCATATTCATCACAAGTGGCATTTTACATTTTTACAACTTTTTTTTCATCATCGCATTAAGTGTGTATTGTTCTGTGCTGCACTGCTTCAAGAAATTATCCACCGTACACTCATCATGCTTTCATCTAGATGTTGTGGATTTAAAGAGAAATCCTGTATAATGGTTGGTAGTGATTTTTGGCCCTGGCTAACTTCTGGCTCTGGAGCAAGGTGTTTACTTCAATTACCCAGTCCTAACAGGATTACAGGAGATAACAGGGAGGCCGAGAGGCTGCAGGCGTTTGCAGGGGAAATTAAATAGGATGTAATATGGTAATGGGTGACTAGTGATAAGAGGATCTGAATACCAAGCCCAGATCAGTGATCTGTCCCTTTCAGCAGACTCACAGAGAGAGAGAGAGAGAGAGAGAAAGAGAACCCCACTCTAAATGTTAGTGTCTGTTTAGGAGACAGACATGTTTGTTTTGTGGAAAGCTTTGTTAGGCCGTATGATGACCATTCAAATAGTTCTAAGGAGTTTTGAGGATGTAGATGTGGAAGACGGCCAGACCATTGTGTTTCCTGTTCGTCTCTGGGTGTTTAAGCTTTTGGTGACGTAACACCATTTTGTGAAAGTGCTTTGCAGTAAAAGGCTATATGCAAAAGGAAAAGGATTGATTGATAGACTAGTTTGATTTAAGTCCCAATGATATAAAGAATATCTGTATACTACACTGTCCTGACTGCTCCAGTTCAAATATATATTGCAATATAAATCAATAATAGCATAATACAATGTTCTGTGTCTTAGTTTGGGATTTTATTTACGAAATAAGGCACATTACAATGAATGGGAATTTTACATTGCAGATTATTAAAACATATTTGTACAATTGATGTAGTAATGTAACTAACTAAATCAAAAATGCTGAATCATCCTGTACATCACAATAACATACTGATTTTGGATTATATAATTTCAACAAGAGAAAATCTTGAAAGTGATTTTGTAAAATGCTACATAATAATCGTTACTTGTGTATTAATATGTATGCTATAGAGAATATCTATATATTTCCAAATGTTCACATTTAACCTTACAAATACAGATGCTACTTAGTAACTCATCCCACTGAGTAGGACTTCACACAACACTAGGATCTTTGGCATTAGTGATGGTCAGTCTACCAGCCACACCGTGTCCAATCAGAATGACCATGACTGACACTGCTATTCAAACACCAGGACATGTTCCCCATTAATGATCAAAATAACACTTACAGAAATAAAGATTGTCATTTTTTTGTGTCAGATATACAGTAAATTGATCTTGTGTTGAGCCCATTCACAACATCAAAACCCCAATTTTGATCAATGCGTGATTAATCATGTATTCCAAGGGAGAAAGAAAAATTTAAAGAAATCTGAATTGGTAATAGATTTCTATAATTATAATTCAGTATTATCAATCTATGTGACTAATTGGAGATTTAGCCTTGTGAATAAACTAACGCTATAGTAAATTAACAGAGAAATAAAATGTTTTTTTAAAGCTTATTTGGTATTCGGGAACTTACATAAATAAACATTAAACGATGTGTTCCTGCTGAATGTAAAATGTCTAGGATATGATCTGGGAGGTGACATGTTTTGAGGACATGCCTGTATGAGTCAAGTTGATCCCATTACATGTTTAAATGGATTTTACATGGGTGTTAGGGTTCAGAATGGTCCATCAGACGAAAGGACAGGCCATACATATTCATGGGACATCGCTGGTAACACGGTAAACCCGCTTATAGTGAGCCTGTGGTAATTATTTATCTAAAAAACCCTCTCCCCTCAATGCATAAATTGAGCTGTCGTCTGTGTGGTGGACATTTTGTTTTTTCAGCTGGTGAGACTGGGCTGGAGACGGCTGCTGTGGCAGCACGGAAAGCCCGGCGCGATAAATGTCATTTCAACATCAATTTGCATAAAAAAGGGAATATAGACGGGGGTAGAGAGAACGCGGGCTGAGGGGCAGATCGTAAACACGCTGGCTACATATATTTGTATGAGAGGCCCTGTCTACGCTCGGCTGAATGGCACACTCAACGCTCTGCTGTTTATGGAACACACACACACACACACACTCAATGTTGCATATCTAGTGCCCTGTTGCAAGGACTGAGTGGAGCATGGCTGCATTTAGAGTTACTCACACAATACATTATCCAGATATTCAGTCCGATCTGCACGGCCAGAGCCTCTACGACAAAGTCCACACACAACACAATAGGAGTCTTAGGAGGGCTAGGGGGTGTGTTACCATGATGAGTTACCAGGAAAAAAAAAAAAGGCCGACAAAATCTACAAAGACTCGACAGACAGACGGACAGACAGGCAGACAGCAGCCCGCTCCCCTTGATAAAAGTGCCATGGTGTCCCAATCCGTCTCTGAAAACGCCAGCAGCCCAGAGGTGCAACAGGCCTACAGTCCTGCAGAAGGGGTGGATCTGACCCCCACCGTCCCCAGCAGCCAGCCCCGGTGAAGACAGAACTCTCCTCAACTACGCGTATTCTTAAGCAATAACAACGTGATCTGTATTATCCACCCAAGAATACCCGTCACCGAAGAGAGCGTCAACAACAAGGAAGTGATTCCACAAGCCACGCCTCCTCAGGCCCCATTGGCCAACACCGAGATGCGTGTCAAGTTCATCGATCGGGGGCGCCTCGCGACGCAACGTAAGGCCTCATCAGTGACTTTCTCTGCAAACAGAAATTAACACAAGTGCATTTTCAATCTATGCCAGCTGAGAGGAAACAGAGGAAAATAAAACCTTTCTCTTTGTAGTCTGGGAATCATGTCGCATACATGCACTCTTTCAATCAAACAATCATCCCTCTTTCTTTTACTCTCGCTCCCCCCCAACCCCACCCTCTCTCTATCTCTCTCTCTCTCTCTCACACACACACACACACACACACCAGTGGTGAATGTGAGGAGCAGGTATCAGCAGGTAAGGGGTGGTGTGTGCGGCAGCTAGTCCCCTCAGCATGCTCTTACCTGGGCCAGCGGTGTTGCAACTCCCTGCCTGGACCTCCAGCCTTCCAGGAGCCATCCAGGGTGTTCCCATCCCTGGTCTCTCCCACTCAGGTCACACCGCACCCTCCGGTAATGAGGCCTGCAGGAACACAGGGACACCGGGAGGGTTAGGGGGGTCACCGCACAACCCTAGCCCTCATCAGCTGACAGGAGACCCACAACAGCTCAGCAGAGATCCCATTATCAGTCCACAGCCCAGCTAGCCATCCCCCCTCTGGAGCCAACAGGAGGAATCAATCTCTAGACTACACCGAGAGAGAAGACATCACAGGTCAGGAACCACCACTGGATTTCTACAACAAAATCAAGATCAACTCATTGTTTAACAGCTGTTTCATTCAAAAGCATGCATTTACCAGAATTTTAAATTTAAAATAATTCAAAGAATTCAAATGCTTAACGTACGGAATTCTGTACAGCACAGCACAGAGTGACTTTAAATCAAAATGTGAGACGTGTAGTTTGAAGTGATATTTAGCGACAGACTCTCGTTCCAGAGATAATTTTTCCAAATTAAAGTCATAGCTAAACGCAAGTGTGAGGTCATAAATAATGTATGATCAGTAAAAGCAATTCCCTTCCATTCTATTCTAATTGATCTGCCGTCTTGAATACAAATAACATGCTCCAGCTAAGCCCATCCAAAATCATTCCATTGATTTGTTTTTTGTAATCAATATTTACAATTACTTCATGGGTCGTTACATGAAATAAAATGATTTTCTTATCAGCATCCCAAACGCCTACGGACATGTTAAGCATATTTATTCACATTTAAACAGTTTTTCTCAGTCTCTCCATTCAAAATGCCAGAATCACCTCTATCTGTGTGAATTATAATTGCATTACAAAATACTAATTCAAAGCCACATCATCACCAGCGATGGAAATTCAGTGATGGAAGCTGAAAAGCGTTTCAGGCTAATGACAGTCCATTTAAAAGAAAAGAGCAAATCTGTTCAAGCCTCATTATAAAATAGTCATCATGAAAGGATCTGAGACATCTCAGGGTTGGACAGAAACTACTCACATTGTGAAATCACACAGCTCTATTTCCCATGTCATCTCCATGTCATGTCCCGACCGAAAACTATGTCATACACATGGAATCTGACACATATCTGAAGGGTAAAGAAATAAATTATGAATGCACACGCACGTCAGCATGCAAACACACACGCACACACACACACAAACCTGCAGCATTTTTTTTTTA